>NC_056749.1:850221859-850257390 GCF_019279795.1 Protopterus annectens
CTGCATTATCATTCCATGTATTGCGTAAAACCCACATTTGTGGGTTTATAACCTTTATTTTTATGTTTTATACAGCGCAGCCCGTTTGCACAGGGCTGCGCTGCATTTCGAAAAAAATATATATTTTTTTTAATATTTGCATCAGGGTACCTTGCCAATGGCCACATATTTGGCCATTGGCATGCTGCCTGACACATATGCACCCTTTATTTGGAGCTGACATGGCTCCATTGTGATTTTTGCAGAAATGTACTCAGTTGTCAACTGAGTACATTTCTGCAGCTAAAACGGCTCTTACACGGGCTGCTTTCTGTTTCGTGGATCGCTACTCTACCTCATTTGCATGCCTTTCAGCTGCAAGTGAGGTATTTAGCATATCCACGCCCAGTCCGTGTAAGAGACGTTTTAGCTGGTCTCTTACACGGAGTTTCGAGCTGTTCCTGGATCATGAGGCTTGCATGGAGTGTTGCACGACTCTTACACTCCGTGCAAGCCTTCGTGAATCCTGCCCTAGATGTTTTGTTTTATTTCTGAGACTTTTAAAATTGCTTTCAAAATGTTTTTGAAATACTGTGGAACTTTTCTCCCTGGCCTTCCAATAAAATTGGACACCTACCCAGTTAGACTTTCCCAGTATCCACTGATGCTGTTCACCCTACTTCAGTAATCTTACTAGATCTATCTAAGGTTTCAATGCAGTATCACATACTAAACTGCTAAATCAACTACTGAAACAAGGATGTTCCCCTGGGACTATATTAAATGCTCGAAGAGGCATTCCATCGGACGGCTCTTCATCGACATGTAATCAGCAACTAATTAAACCGCAAATGTTCAAAACAGATATTTCTTTCCCTGGGAAAGAAATCGCTTGCACTAAAAACACATACACACCATTTAAAACATAAACTGGGGTGCTTCATCACCCCACCCCCTTAACTAAATATACCAACTCTGAGATCGCACTACAGTAGGGTAAAGGGAAATGTCACGGCTCAGGCCAAGCAAATTTTTTTCCCTGTGACCTGAGCCTTCGTTATTTTGGGATTTTGGTCTATATGTGTCGGTGAAAAGGCATTCACTGTAATGCAGTTTTGCTGATCTAATATAGACCCTTTCCCCCCAAATCTCTCACTTGGTTCACCTCTTACCTAAGTAAAAAGGAATAATCAGTCAGATGGCACAATGAACAATCTGATTATCAGGCAAATAGCGTAGGAGTCCCACAAGGATTCATTCTAGAGCTCCTACTCTTTAATACCTTCATCAACGATTTTAACAAAGCTTCCCAACAAGGTAGTTACATCCAATGCAGTAATGATTCTACAATCTTATCTACCACCAACATTTTCTCACACCTTCTTATAGTAAAACAAAATGTATTCACAACAATAGAAACCTGGCTAAACAATGCACAACTGAACCCCCCCCCCCCCCGCCAAAAAAGCAAACTAGTACTTTTCTCTACAAAACCACCAAATATAGATTTCAAAATCTTTTCTAAAGATAGCACATAAATTGAAATTGTGAAGACAGCGAAATTACTAGGCTTGACAATCGATAATATGCTCACCTTTGAGCCACATATTCTCAGAGCAATAAAGAAAGCTCATTTCAAAATAGGCAAACGTTATAGGTTCATAGGTTCATAGGTAGGTACTAGGCTATCTGCCCGAAGGCATTTATAAGCCTAGCCAGAGTGTGTCGGCTTTTGATGCCCATTGATTAATTAACCGAGCCTCTGTCAAGCAGAGCCAATGAAGTGATCCCAGGGGTGTACTTTCTGTTACCCATCCACTCGTCAAGGCTTCTCTTGAAGAGAGTTAGTGAAGGGCTCTGCCTAATGTAGTTAGGAATTTTGTTCCAAAGCATGGGGAGTCCCTGTGACAGGAATCTATCCCTCCAGCATATTCCATTTATTGTTGTGGAGAGGTTTAGCTCACTAGAGCACGTGTCTTGTAGTGACTTGGATTTATTTAGGTGGAGCATGTCCATCAATTCTGAGTTGGACATGGCTTTGTAAGTCAGGCAGAGATCACCTCTGAGTTAGCGATATGCCACTGAGTACAGCCGGAGTTTTTTCAGTCGGGCTGCATAGGACATATGTTTGAGGCCAGTAATCCTCTTGGTGAGGTGCTTTTGTGGTCTTTCAAGCTGTTGGAAGTGTCTTGTGAGGTACATCCCAAATGGGGCATTGTACTCTATGATGGGTCTGATGAGTGATGAGTAGAGGGGCACTATAACCTCTTTATTTCTAGATGCGAACCCTTAGTAATTAGATGGGCCACATAGAAGGATTTCCTAACTACTTTGGCAATATGATTGTCAAAGGAGAGATTACTATCTACCTGGGTCCCCAGATCTCTTATTACCTCTTCTGTATTAAGAGGGCTGCCACCTATGTGGTAATTCGTGGGTGTTTTGTTTTTCCCAAACGGGATGACTATGCATTTTTTGGCATTTAGCTTGAGGCCATGACTTTGACACCAGGTGTCTGTCTCAGTAAGGCCTTTTTGGAGGCTGTCCGTGTCAGCCAGAGAGTCAATTATGGCTCCCAGTTTGCAGTCATCGGCGAAGTTGGTTAGCCATAGTCCTCCTGTGTTTGCCTGTAATTCTGAGAAATATATGCCGAACAGTAGGGTTCCCAGAACTGAGCCTTGTGGGACACCACTTGTGACTGGTTTAGAGTCAGACCTGAGCCCGCTATTCTTACCGTGGGAGTTCTGTCTGTAAGTCAGTTGGCAACCCATCTTGTGACATAGGGGTTTATGTTCAGGCTGGTGAGTTTTTCTATAATACCTGAGTGAGGAATGGTGTTGAACGCCTTGGCGAGATCAAGGTAGACTGTGTGGACCACCTTTCCCTCATCTATGGCCTTGGTAACTGTCTCGAAGAAGTCAACCAAGTTTACTAGGCATGATCTGCCCTTAACAAAGCCAAACTGGGTCAGGTCAAGTGTTTGGAGGTTCCCAATTTCTTTGTTAATGAGTTCCATGATGATGTGCTCCATAGCCTTGCAGACCAGGCTAGTCAGGCTTATGAGGCGATAGTTACCAGGGTCAGTTGTGGCTCCTCCTTTGTGAAGTGGAATAACCACTGCTGTGCACCATTCTATGGGCATGTAACCTGTGGAGAGGCTGAGGTTGAACAGCGTGTTTAGGTGGGCGGTTAGTTCATTCTGTAGTTCGTGCAAGAAGCAGCCTGGGACACCATCTGGCCCCATTGATGCAGTGTTTTTGGCTTTTAAAAGGGCTGTTTTCACCTGTGCTTCTGTGATTTTCGGGACACTACACTTTTCCGGTATTGTTGTGGGCCCTTTTGAAGGTGAGAGGGAGGTGAAGTTTGCACTGAACCTATCTGCCAGTATGTTGGTAATATCAGTAGGTTCAGTATATTTTGTGCTATTTTGCACTATCTTAGAGCATATCAGCGAGTTGCCACTTAGATTCTTGACATAGCTAAAGAAGGATTTGTGGTTATCTTTCGAATCCTTGACTATTTGTCTTTCTAAGTTAGCCTCGGATGATTTTATGAGGGACCTTAGTTTCTTACTGATACTGATCAGGGATGTCTTTCCTTCTTGGGATTTGCTTTTTTTCTGAACTAGTTTTCTCTTTTTGTTGTATAATCTATTTATGGCAGGGGTCCACCAGACTGGTTTCCTTCTCTTAGGGGAGTGAGTCTTGGTTTTTCTAGGGATGGCATGATCCATGCATCCTTGTAAGTGCTCATAGAGTGCAAATGTAAAGGATTCTGCATCATGGGCAGTGTTATCTTTTAGCGTAGTGGCTATGAAACTTACCACCTCTGCCTTAAGTAAGGTGAAGTTTGCTTTAGAAAAGTTTTCCACTGTGGTTTCTTTGGTTGGGGGTGGTGGTGGGGTGTGGACATCCAGGGTGATTAGTTTATGGTCTGATCTAACCAGTGATGGGTTGACCTCTGGTACGGAGAACCTCTCACCCATGTTGGTGATGACCAGGTCCAATATGTTGTGGCCTCTGGTAGGGAAGTTTACCAGCTGATCCAGGGCATTTGAGTTGATAAATTCCAGGAAGCGCTGAGCCTGGGAGTTTGTACTCAAGTAGTTTTCCCAGTTAATGGTAGGGTAATTGAAATCTCCCAAGATCAGGGTGTTCGGTAGGACCTTCATGTTTTCCAGTGTCTTCCGAAAGGTGGAGTGGTGGTCCTGGGTCATGGAGGGTGATCTGTAGCATGCCACAATTTGCATTGCAGATTTTCCTGATGTTAGTTGCACATGGATGATCTCAGAGGTATCATGCTGTGCCACTAACCTGGAGGTGTGGGTATCCTTGATGAATATGGATACACCCCCTCCTTTTGTGTTTTGGTCCATGTTCTGTGGCAGAAATGTGTGGTATGAGTTGTAGCCCAGTAGTGCTGGAGTGCTCTCTGGAGCCTTGAACCAGGTTTTAGTTACTGCACAGATGTCGACGTTCTCCATACTTAGGAGTGCTTTGAGCACATGCATTTTGAGATTTTAAACTCCTGGCGTTGAGTGGCATAACCCTCAGTTTTTTACTTGTGCTGTTTACGGAGGTGGGTTTGAATTTTGAGCCTTGCCTAAAAAAGGCACTATGGGGGCAGCAAGAGTCTTGGCAAGTATTCGAAAGCCAAGGGGTGACAGGTGCAAGCCATCTCTTGCGAAGCAATGCGGCTTGTCGAGCATGTCATCCCAGGCTGATAGACATTGGATCCCCTTTGAATGACACCAGAAGCTTAGCCAATTGTTGAAATTGATCATTTTTTCTTTATACTGAGGTATCATTCTTGGTGAGGGCAGGATGCTACTCAGGGTCAGGGTCATACCCGCCTGGGCTACATGATCAGAGAGCTCTTCCATGTCTCTTTTCATGTAGTCCAGGGAGGTACGGCTCAGGTCATTCACACCAACATGAACAATGACAGAGTCATATTTGTACTTGTTCTGGAGTGACCTGAGTGCCTGTGTTATGTGGCAGATTCTGGCTCCTGACAGGCAGCTAACAGTAACCTTCTTCTTGTCCAGCCTAGTGAGTGGGGCGTCAGTGTGCCTGACTATTGAGTCACCTATTACTAGTGTGTTAGGTATGTTATTTCGCCTTAAGGGCTGTGATTGTGCGGCACATTGATTTTGTGTTTTATGTGTTGTCTGGTTTGTGACGAGAGGTGCAGGATTTGTGGGTATCTGCTTTGGAGCTCTCTGATGCTTTTGCGGGTTTTTATTTAAAGCCTCTGAGTATGATTTTGTGTATTTATGTGCATTTTTTGCCAGTGCTGGTTTAGTAGGTCTATGTGAGGCTGGAGGTGTGGTGCAAGTGTTAACCTTGTCCTCATGACTGTCTGTTCCAGTCTTGGGTGGAGATACCTTAGCCTCCTGTTTGGCTGTATAATTGCATCTCTCACATATGTTAGTGTTTTGTGGTAGGAGGAGAGGGCTGTCTGTGTACCTGAGGTGGTTGTAACATTGCCTCAGGATACCCAGATTCACCAGCTGGACTAGAGAGTACACCTGAAGTTGCCTTTTGGTTATGCCTGAATAGTAGGGTGAGCTGCTTAGTCACTTGGTTGGTGAGGGGTGGATAAAGAGCCTTGCCCTGCTGGGCAGTCAAGTGTCAGGGTATATTAATGCTTGCTATTAGGTCTGAGCAAGTGCTGGACTGTATGATGCTTTTTGAGTGCTTAGGTTGAGAGATAGACTAGTTTCAAGTGAAAAACTGAAGAGGAGACTTAGTGGAGCTGGGAATAATGTAACCCTAGCTAACCGGTGCTGCAGCGCACAACCATGCAATGCGTTTTTTAAACTACTAACTTCTGGGCTGGAACCACTCCTCCAGGGACAGATGGCTGCTCAAAGTTCCCCTCTCTCACAGGTGAACAGAGAAACTTCCCTCTATCCAAGTAAGGTATGGGCAACTCAGAAACTTGTAACACAGCCCTGAATTCAGCACTAGCCTGAAAACTGGACTATACTAGCTTAGAAAGTCGGGAAACAAGAAATTTATTATTATTTTTTTTTTTTGAAAAGATAAGGCAAAAACAGTAAAAAGTACACTTAAAAGAGCTTTAAACGACTACAAGTGATCAGAAAAGGCTATCACACTTTAGTGTGTAGCCTACAACAGTTAAACAATTTATTTAAATAAAAAACTTTTTAAAAGTGCAGACAGTCAAATAAGTACAATATGTGAAAAAACAAGCTTTTATATCACAATAAGTGTTGGAAAATCAGCGTTTAGGTGGAAAACAGTTAAGTACAGCAAGAACAGGTGTATCATCATAAACTCTACCTAGACAACCACACCAAAACAAAATTGCCCAGTAACCTTACTTATCCCTTCTCTTCTATATGGAAGTGCCATTTTCACTAACCTTCACTCATCCCTTAGTAATAAACTGCAATCCTGCTATTATAAAATAACTAAATTTGCCTTAGGAAAGCCTAATAACTCACCCCATTGCTAAGCAATTTCAGAATTGAATTGGCTTGAATTTTCCCACTTTCTCAGTTATACCCAACAAACTCTAGCATGCAAACTTATTTTAAACCCAACACCTGACCAGCACTCTGCTCCATTTTTCAAACTTATACTCCAACATGAATTCTCAGATCCTCCAGCAAACAGTTTTTAAATGTAACCAAGCCCAACAAAAGAGTTGGACAAAGTCTGCACTCCCATAGCATTGCTAAACTTTGGAATACCTTACCTTCCCACATAGCTCAAATTAACTGAATAAAACCTTTAAATCAGCATTAAAAAGCCATTACCTCAATAACCCCTCTTGCCCCTGTAAAGCAAGCAGGTCACCTTAAACCTGTTCCTTAGGTAATTGTTTCTTTCTACTTATCCCTTATAAGACCCATCATAGAGTACAATGCCCCATTTGGCATGTACCTCGCAAGACATCTGCAACAGCTGGAAAGGCCACAGAAATTCCTCACTAAGAGGATTACTGCCTCAAACAGATGCCATACTCCAACCATCTCAAAAAACTCCAGCTCAACATCGTCGCTTATTACCTACTCCGAGGCAACCTCTGCCTAACATACAAAGCCGTGTCTAACCCAGACGTGATGGACATTCCACACTTAAAGAAATCCCAATCTCTCCAAGCCACACACTCCAGGGACCTAAACCTTGTCACCACAATAAACAGAACAGGCTGTAGGGATAGATTCCTGTCCCAGAGACTTCCCCTGCTCTGGAATAGGCTGCCTATTCATGTCAAGCAAAGCTCCTCATTAGCCCTCTTTAAGAAAAATCTTGGCAATTGGATGGATAATAGGAAATTCACTGCTGTGACTCTGCTCGACAGGGGCACAGGAAAATAATTTTCTTGAGTGGTGAAAGCCAGGGAATTTGTTTGGCTAGGCTTGTATAGGCCCTAAGGCTGATAGCCAGTACTTACCTGTGAACCTATGAAGCTTACTTAATGTATGTGAAATATCATATAGCATATTCTATACTAAACGGTAATTAAATTTCTGTCTTGTGCATTGCAGTGCAAATTCTTTTTTCATGTAAACTTTGAATTGTACTGTAATATATGTAACTTTCTATTACCATTTTTGTTAAATTTGTGTATGTCTGTAATTTTTGTGGAGCTTTTCTCCCCAGGCCTCTATTGAAAATGGGTTACTGACCCAGTGGACTTTCCCAGTCAACAAATGTCAAGAAATAAACAAAATAGTCTGATGTCAGTAAACAAATATCATGCTTGATGTTATCCTTACAAATGTTGCTTCTGTCTATACCCCACTACTATACAATACTATACTATAGCATATTCTACAACTTGTGATTACAACTACCCAAATGAAGGTAATCTACAAGTGTAGTACCTCGTCATCCATTCTGCCCAGCTTGTGCTGTGTCCTTAATGATTGGCAGAAGATAGCCATGCTGAGTGACAGACATGCTAATTTTAGTGTCACATCAATGGCAACACTTACATAATACATTAATACTGTGTACTCTGTAATGTGCAATGTAAATTAATTACATGTATTTAACCAACAAAGTAAATGAATTACATGCAAATCTATTAATTAAAAACATCAACGAGTCTTTAATGCACCCCCTCAGTGCCATCAAAATCGGTACTTATAACATAAGAAAAGGTACTAATCGGAACAGTAACACCTCTTTAATGCATCCCTCATAAACACAGTAAACCCTGTAACTGGTACTTTTACAGATTATTATCACCTATTCAGGTGCCAGCTAGTGGAATGGATTATTTTATGTTTCAGAATAACTGTAGCATGTTAACATTTACACCTGTTCTCCTGCATTCCCTATATAAAGGATGGATGCCCATGCCAAACTTTACCTCTTAGGTATTTTTTGGTCAACCTGCAACAACCTCCTTGCCATGCTGAAAATGAACAGAATGGATGACAGCTACCTGTCCTGCATAACTTCTTCTCTGCCATCTATTATTACCTTTCTCCACTTGGTTGGCATTGTACACAAGGAGAGACGCTGCCACCTGTGTGGATTTAGGGCATCTCTGGTTCGGTATCGGGCTTCATTCGCTTGGAGATGCTCTGCTGCAAAGTGTAGGAGCAAGACAGGAATGCTTTCTGGCACATTTTTCCATAAAAGCTGCCTCTGGATACCCTTATGAAGATCTTGTACTGGTGGTCATGAAAGCTACCCATCTGTAGGCTTGCAGAGCACTTGTCAGTGTCAAGCAACTGCCTTATGGACTGGTATCAGTTTCTATGGGATGTCTGCAGCTAGAAACTGATGAATGACCCCATGTTGCTGGGTGGGCCAGGTCAGGAGGTTCAGATCGATGAATGCCTACTTGTGAAGGCAAAATATAACCGGCGGTCGAGCCTTGGCCAAAAAGAACCAGTGGATATTTGGTATATATGACTGCAGTCTGAAAAGTGGCTACCTCCCCTTCATTGAGAAAAAGGATGCAGCCACTTTACTCCCAATTATCCATGTCTTACCGGGGACAGTGATTGTGTCTGATGAATGGGCTGCATACAGGGGCATTCATGAACTGTCCAGGATGAATTACACCCACCTCACTGTCAACCACAGTAAGAACTTTGCAGACCCCAGGACTGGTGCACATACAAATGCTGTTGAGGCCATGTGGTCCCGATGCAAGAAACAGCTGAGGCAGATGAATGGGACTCTGAGACATATGGTGGACAGCCACTTAGATGAGTTCCTGTGGTGTAAGAAATACAGGAAACAGGATGAAGATTTGTTACTTGGACATATTAAAGAGTATCTGGATTTGTATGAACTGGAACTCGGTGACCGAAATCATAGCGGCTAACAGGTGCACATGATGTTACCTGTCCCGATGTAGTGATTGTTCGAAGCTTATTTACAGTGATTTAATACAGTGCATCTCTGTTTCAAGGTTTCATTGTGCTTGAACTGTTCTGTTGCTAGCTATGCTTTGTATTTTGTGACTAGTTTGCATGTGATGTAATAAACTGCATGTCTTTCACGATACTTAAACCATGTTTGCATTGTTATTTATATTTTCTTGAATGGGTGCTTCTATACTTTTTCGGACAGCTTAGGCATGTCTCCCTGTGACTAGTTTGTATGTGATGTAATAAACTGCATGTCTTTCACGATACTTAAACAAAGTTTGCATTTTTATTTACGGATTCTTGAACATGTCTTTCACGATACTTAAACTGTGGTTGTATTTATTTACGGTTTGTTGAATGGGTGCTTGGAATTTATAGTAAAACTGTACCAATAAACTATACTTTTTCAGACAGCTTAGGCATTCCATGACTATTCATACCCTGGCAGGGTGGGGGAGTGTCAATATTCATGCCGAAGCTGGCTCCGCATGGCTGGAGGCGTGTTTGGGGCGGGGTTTGCTACTGTGCATCCTACAAGGTACTACACTTGTAGATTACCCAAATGAAAACCAAGAATAAATTACATCCAGATAAGGAAACCAATGGAAATAACTGGACACCCACACCACAACAAACATCATCAGACTGAAAAATTACAAAAGCAATATTATTGGTCATTAACTATTTCATATTGCTCAACTATCCCTGATTTTGCCTCATATTATTACCCTTTAGCGTAGTTGTGGTTCACTGCTGGTTGCTTAGATGCCTATTAAAAATCCCACAGTGTTTAGTAAAGTCAGCGGATAAATTTGTATTAACTAACATACAAAGATGTAGAATGAATGCAGAAAAAAAGCTATGGCTAAATACAAATGTTCAAGTGCAGAAAAAGAAAGTGGAAAGCACAGCAAGGAAGCCAGTAAACAGAAAAATACTGTGTGAAGTGAGTCCAAGCACTCAGTGAAGTGAGTCCAAGCACTCAGTGAAGTGAGTCCAAGCACTCAGTGAAGTGAGTCCAAGCACTCAGTGAAGTGAGTCCAAGCACTCAGTGAAGTGAGTCCAAGCACTCAGTGAAGTGAGTCCAAGCACTCAGTGAAGTGAGTCCAAGCACTCAGTGAAGTGAGTCCAAGCACTCAGTGAAGTGAGTCCAAGCACTCAGTGAAGTGAGTCCAAGCACTCAGTGAAGTGAGTCCAAGCACTCAGTGAAGTGAGTCCAAGCACTCAGTGAAGTGAGTCCAAGCACTCAGTGAAGTGAGTCCAAGCACTCAGTGAAGTGAGTCCAAGCACTCAGTGAAGTGAGTCCAAGCACTCAGTGAAGTGAGTCCAAGCACTCAGTGAAGTGAGTCCAAGCACTCAGTGAAGTGAGTCCAAGCACTCACTGGTAGAGTAAAAGTCTTTGGTTGGGCATCGAGCTGGCACCTCGGCATTTTGTAAAAATCTACTGCCAATCATTAGCGGACCGGAGTTCCGCTGTGGCGACCCCTTACCGGGAAAAAGCCGAAAGATAACAAAATTATTACCCTTCTCCTTATAAAATGGTTTGATTTTCTGGTAAATCAATGAAGATTACAGTATGTAACATCAAACATGACTTAAATACTTAGTCTTTAGGAAATCCATGTTCAAAATCTGGTTGTTCTCTTACTAACTTGAATTAGTGTAATATTTAAAAATTATCCTCGATTTTGGACTTGTAAAGACTGTGGTGGTCATTAATCTAGTGTAAATGTGTGAACTTATTACATATGCAGAAAACATGGCACAACAATACACTGAATGCATCATTCAAGTGTATTTCTTCCTACAACATATGCTCCAAATTCAAGATTTGACATAAATAACAGAATAGAATTTAAATAATCACATACATAATAACATACAGTAACCCATAACATCCTTCAGTAAGCTTGTAAGCATGTACCAGAATGTCTTACTGGAGCCATGTTTTTGCGTGCCGCAGACCATTGTTTCAATTGGGTCATCAGGAGAACCTACCTGGTATCTGAGCAATAAAACTTGGTCATAATCATTGCCACATACAGCACCAGGAGAAGTCAGAACTTTGGTTTCACAACCTTTCAACAAAACTAGCTCTAAACTTGTTAAAAATGCTCACTTATCTGTAATGTCCAAGTATGCAGTCTAAACAAGTCCCATTAATTCTTTGAGCAGCCATCTCCTACAAAGCTGCTTCTCCAGATGGCTTGCACGGACTACAGAACAGCTTAAACAGCAGAATATAGCCATTATCTGTAAAACTAACTCCAAAATTCAAGTCACCTGTAGCAAATCATGACGGTCATTTATAATCCCACTGTCACCAAACAAAAAAGTAAAATTCTTAAAAAAGTAGTAATTTTATAAAAAAAAGGCTGCACTAACCTCTTGTACAACCTTCCATTATGACTGTGAGTTCCACAAGTTAGCAGAATTCTGTAGAAAGTGACACACGCATATCATTTCATAAAACAGCATACCCACCCCCAAACAATTAAGCCAAGCCGTGTCTCACTGCAGGATGCACCTACACAATATCTGACTTAACTACTTAGTGATGAATGCATGAATAGATTACACTGGCTAACACATTTAGATAAATATATACATTGAAACGAATAAGACATTTTAAACAGCTCAGCATTTAAATGAAATGAAAATCAATACCAAGCTAGAAACTTCTTCAGTGGAGATTGATATCTGCAGAAAATAATAAAGCTATGTATACAGTTTAAGTGCCCCATTTATAGGCTTGTAACAGACTAGGAACATCTGTGAAAAAAACAGTTTCAGTGAAAATATGGGGAACCACAAATATCAGCAGACACCTGATCCTCTGCCCCCCTGACCCTAAGACATCTGATAGGTTTTATAGGGTGCCTGAAGACCATTCCTTTCTGTTCAGATGTCCTGCTGCTGACCCCTCTGTGGTATCTGTAGCCTCTGATAAGTTTTCTCAATTGCTTCCTTCGTCCAAGTTACTGTGTTCTGACAAGGACAGCAGAACCCTGGACAGGCTGGATAAGAAGGTTTATACTTCTGCTACCCTAACTTTCAGGGGTTTTAATTATCAGACCCATATATCTAGGAATGTGTTGGCTCTTCTTTCTCAGGCCTGTCAGATTGCTTCTGATCTTCCAGACTCAGAGTAAATCTTCTGCTCTTTCATTGCTTGGGACATCCTCTCAGGTGGTTCATCACTCTATCAAATGTAGTTATGATGCAGCAGATGCCTCTTCTAGGGCTGCTGCTTTTAGTTCAGTACTGAGGAGGTATTCTTGGCTTAGGCTTCAACCTTTACCTGATGATATTAAGACTAAGTTGCTGGATGCTCCTCTGGTTACTAAACTTTTGTTTAGGGAAGTGGCTACTAGTTTAAGTCTCTTCAGGACAAGGGGAAGGCCATACAAGAGCTTACACATGTCTGTTTCTCCTGTGCCTAAATTTCAGAGAAACTACCCTTCTAACCAGCCTTTGTTTGTAGGCAGTCTCGCCCTCCTGCTGAAGGTAAAAATGGTAGTAAATGAGCTCCTCCTGCTAAGGTCACTCAGACTGCAGAGTTTCTAAAGCCTTCATTTTCTTACAGACCAGGTGCTGTCTGACTGTCCTCCTGTTCCCAGCCACATTCCTCTTTCTCTTCACTTTTCTCTTTCTCTTCCTATTTGTCTTTGAATCACCCAGGATTCTTGGGTTCTGTCAATCATTCATCAGGGGTACTTCGTGGTGTGGAATTCTCATCATACTTTTATGGGCATTCCTCAACCTCCTTGGGAGCAACTTCCTTTTTTCTCAGAAGTTCTTCAAGATCTCTTGTCTCGGGATACTATTCAAGAGGTGCCGGTGTGCTAAAGGGGGAAGGAGTTTTATTCAAGAATGTTTCTAGTGCCCAGAAAAGAAGGTATTTGGAGATGGATTCTAGACCTCTGTCATCTAAACACTTTTCTGAAAGTCCCTTCCTTTTTGATGTTGTCCACTCAGACCCTTTTTCCTCTCCTGCTACCTCAGGACTTTCAGGTGTCTCTGGATCTCAAGGATGCTTATCTCCATATTCTGATCCATCCTTTTTTTAGGAGATTTTTCCATTTCTCTGTTGCTTTCTGGCATTTTTAGTTCTGTGCTTTACCCTTTGGCCTTTCTACTGCCCCAAGGGTGTTCACCAAATGCCTCACTCCTTTGATTGCCTTTTGCAGGCTTCAAGGGATCCAAATATTTCCTTACTTGGACAATCTGCTGATACAGACATCCTCTCAGAGGTCCTTTTACAAAATCTTTATTTTTACCATTTGTTTTCTTCAAAGTCTGGAGTTCTCTAAAAACTTCAAAGAGTCTTCCCTGACTCCTTCTCAGGATCATGTCTTCCTGGGTTGCAGGATTCAGATGGTGGCAATGCTGGCATCCCTGCCTCCTCCAAAGGCCTTAACTCTCATTTATTACTTTCAAACTCTTCTTCCCCTGGCCTCCATTTCAGCCAAGGAGTTTCTTAGAGCTCTAGGGCTCATGGCTTCCACCATTCTTGTGCTTCCTCTGGCCAAACTTTACATGAGGAAGTTCCAGTGGTTTCTGAAGTCAGTGCGGCTCCAACATGCACATCCTCTAGACTTTACAGTTGCTCTTCTCCCTTGTCTCAAGAAGGAACTTCTGTGGTTGATTCAACAGTTGTCTCTGAATCCATGGCTCCCTTTTCATCCTCTTCTTCCCTCTCAGGATCTGTTCACAGATGCTTCAGATGTGGCATGGGGAGCAACGTTTGGCTCCCTGAAGGTCCAGGGAGTGTAGTCGCCTCATCAGCAGAAGGAGCACATCAATGTCAAAGAGATGACAGCTCTTATGCTGGCTCTTCAGGTCTTTCATGCTCTTTTCTCTCCGGGGCCTCTGAAGGTATTCATGGACAATACCACAGTTATGTGGTATATCAACAAACAAGGGGGAACAAGATCTTTCTTTCTTTGCCAGCTGGCACTTCTGGTGTGGGAACTGGCTGTCAAGTATCAAGTGACTCTTCAGCAGTTTGTATTCCTTCAGATCAGAACACTGTGGCAGACACTCTGAACACGTCCTTCACTCAATCCCACAAATTAATGCTTCACAGGGATGTGTTTTTGGACATTGTTCACCAGTGAGGTGCTCCTCAAGTAGATCTCTTTGCCTTCCATCTGAACAGATAACTTCCTCTGTTTTGTGCCAGAGTCCCAAGTCTTCTGGTATGGAAGGTGGATGCCCTCTCATTTTCTTGGAAGGGGGTGTTTCTTTATGCATTCCCTCCCCTTCCTCTCATTCCAAGAGTCCTGTTGAAGACTCAACAGGATGCTCCAGAAATCTTGTTGGTGACTCCCTTTTGGCTGCGACAGCACTGGTTCCCAATAATTCTTCATCTAGCCAGGGGCAATCATTACAAGTTACCTCACAGGGTAGATCTCCTCATACAAGACAAGGGATCTTTCAGCTTACATGCAATATTGTTCTTGGAAGACAGTTCTTTAGTTAGCTCTTACTTTTGTCAGACAGATGTCTTGAGTTGCAAGCCCTTTTGGCTTGTCCACCTTTTTTGATATTTCATGAGGACAGGGTGTCCTTGCACACTAATCCTTCTTTAATGCCCAAAGTTAATGAGTTGTCACTTAATCAGTCTATTAATTTACCTACTTTTGTCCTCTCTCCACAATCTGACAGTGAAAGGGTGCTGCATACCTTAGACATGCACAGACACCTCAGATTTTATTTGGATAAAACTAAAGCTATTAGACATTGTGATTGTTTGTTTCCTTTCATCCTATGGCTTTAGGATTGGCTGATTCCAAGCAAACTATTTCTACTTGGATTTCAAAGACTATTTCTTTTTGTTACACTTTTCATAGTGAGAGCCTTCCTTCTTCTGTAAAGGCTCAGTGTACTACAGCTGTGGCTTCTTCTGGTGCTTTTTTCAAGGGCTTAGACACTAATTCTATTCTTGTAGCAGCTACCTGGCCTTCTAGGCATACTTTTACCAAACACTACAAGTTGGATGACATCTCCAGAGCTGGAGCTGGTTTTGCTAATACCATTCTTCATGGCTTCTTAGAAGGCTCTACTGCTGTTTCCTCCTCCCAAGTTTTTTCTTGAGCTTTGGCGCTCTCCCATCGGTAATGAATACTACAGCAGTGAATGTAAGGACATAGTACAATTGTGTAAACTCTTACCATAATGGTAGCTGTCTTTGTCTTTACTGCTGCAGTATTCACTCCCTCCCTCCTTCCCCCTAGTCTTTTTTCCTTCCTGGATGTGCAAGTTCCTTTTGGTTTTCACTGGACTGCTGCTCCTACTGGGGCGATCCCTTTTGAGGTATGCCTGAACATCACCTTTATGCCCTACGCTACATGAGGAGTGTGTAGGTGATGCTCAGCATACCTTAAAGCAATGGTAGACTTTGGTAGACTGGCTGGGTGACAGGCTTCACAGCAGGGAATCCCCATCAGTAATGAATACTGCAGTGGTGAAGGCAAGGACATCTACCATTATGGTAAGATATTACACAACTGTACCTTCCACTAGTCAACTCCTATGCTTTTTTTCTGTGTCTCAAGCATTTTCCTTTTGAACATTGGAAAAGGTTTTACTGGGCTAATCTTTGTATGATCTTTATTACCAGAAGAATAGGAAGCAACATTTGTTTGTGTTTGATAGCTCACTGTTTGTTGGACAAACTTTTGTAATTCCTCCTTAGTATGTTCTGCATCAAAAAATGACTTTGACCCTCCAGAGACAAATATTCTGAAGATAGATGGATACAACAACTTTAATCTCACACCTGCTTCTTGACATCCCCTGATTGCTGTAATAAATTTATTTCTCTTCTCCTGGTGTACAGTGAGTAATCATTTTCCACTAACTCTGTACTGTCTCCCACTTTTAGTACTTTGTTCTTCTGCCACAATTTTGTCAGAGTCAACTCTTTCTGCTGATAGGATTGCATCTTTACTATTAAAGGTCTTGACTGATTTTCATGGTCAGGTTTGGAGCATACACATAATGGGCCTTTTCAATTAACAATTCCTCCTGTGGAATACCAGTCCAGTTGCTTATTTGTACATTCATAAAATTAAACATTACTTTGCTGGAGAGGTAATTAGGTATGTGACAGAACCCATATTGTTAATGATGGGGGATGTTTGCTCATGACAGAAGAATGTCACTGATAGGGTCATAACATTTTCTGTCCTAGGCTGCCTCCTCTTTAAAATATACTTCTGTGGCATGAAAGCTACTATAAATGGACCATATTTAACCAAGTTTACTGATGATCAGGGAAACAGGCATTCTAGTTTCCAAGAAAAAAATGCAATCAAATCTCAAACCTGGAATGTCTGAACATTGAAAAAACAAGAACTTTTCATGAAAGTTGGCATTCAGTGCTAGAACACTCATTCAACACAGCCTATAGTCCTTGTTTTATTTACTGATAATATTGTCACCTTGCCTTAATACTGCGGTGGTGGTGCTGCGGTAGCGTTGTCGCCTCACAGTTAGACGTTGCTCGTTCAATTCTCAGTTAGAGCATCTACTGTGTGACGACATGCGTGAATGGGCATTCCTTCATTGAAGGTTGTGCGTTAGGCCCGGCAAGCCAGCACGTAAAACTCTACTGCCAATCATTAGCGGACTGAAGTTCCGCTGTTGCGACCCCTAACCGGGAAAAGCCGAAAGACACACACTGTCACCTTGCCTTAATAACTGTCCTATACCAAGAATCTGTTTTAATTTTAATTAAATTAAACTTTTTGCAAAATTTAATTTTGCAAAAAGCATTCTCTGCATTAAAACCAGCAAGTCAATCTTGCCAAATATGTTTGTGTCTCCTCACAAAAGAAAAGAACACAATGTTTTCTTTCAATCTTTCATGGATGAAGCCACATTAATATGCTAGCAGGGAAGAAATACTAATGGAAATTTGGATGCACCGTCTACTGCCCAGTTAACATAAAACAAAGTATATCACTGTGTTCAGCTGTATGCCACAATATGACTTTTCTCAGTAAGCTAAGGGCTAAATCATTTAATCACAAAATATCTTCACACCATACCTCTCATTTGTGCAGATTTTCATCTCATATTTCTGGTCTATTTCTCATAGAATTTGTGTTTTTTTAGATTTTTGTGGCAAGTCGGTGAGGCTTGAATTCACTAAATAATGACAGGCATTTGAGTTTCAGAATTCATAGCCTTCAGGAAATGCATGATAACACAAACCTTTCATTCAAACAACTTTCTGAGATTATAAGAGCAATATTTAACATCTGCCCCTACTTTTGAGTCTTTATCCCCATTATTGTTGCCTTTGTCCAGATTTTTTGTGCTAAGAGGCTGAGAGCTGTGCTTTACACCTGAATTTGCCCCACTGTGAGCTACAGCTATAAGAAATAATCTAATTAAATGACAAAAAAGAACATTCACATTTTTTTGTGCAAATGGGTCCTTGTGGAATACAAACAAGCTATTAGCACTTCATTACAGCATGTTACTCGCACCATCATTGGTTACAATACAAAAAGACACTCTCGGGGGGGAGGTGGCATTTACAGCTGGCTCTCTCTGAATTTACTGAATACCACTGGCAACACTTCTACATACTTTTTCATTGAAGCTTTGATAATAAATATGTTATTTATATCGTATTTTATTTATTTATTTATTTATTTAAACCAAAGATAATCCCTTTTCAGTCATAAAGTATAAAGGTTTAAGATACCAGCATGCACTGATGGAGTATCCCAATCAGATATCAGCACATTTATAGTTATTTGAAATGTCAGTGAACTAGGCCACTTTTTCCCTTTTTCAGTCATAAATTAGCTAAAAATAAAACAAACAAGTTCTCACATACGTCCTAGGCTATCTGCCATTGCAGGCCATTGGTGTTCAGTTTATCACACCACTTTAAAAAAGCAGTTTATATAAAAATGTACTGAAAATTCAACAAATAAAATGAATAAATGAAAAAAATCATAATATATGTCATAAATGCACCAAGGTAATAATTACTGAAAATATTTTTGTTTGTAGGTGAGTCATACATATGGTACATATTAAATGTTACATATGGCTAGTACACAGGGATCAGCAATTCAAACCAAATGCATACACATCTATAAAATGTGTACAATTTATCTCATACAGTATATAATTATGTTGATGTTTCCGCTGAAATAAGTGCTCCTGTGAGCTTCATGTGAAACAAAAATATAAGGAAAAGTAATATTGCAAAATTAAAACAGCAAGTAATACTGTAATACTGCAAAACTCTGTTACTAACAATTCTCATCCACTGGCATCACTGACATCTTAGCAAAGAGATTTAGCTCTAACATCAGGACACCAGCAAGTAAGGTGACTAGTATACCACATTTAGAGGGCAACCCCCATGACATGCCATGATCAAAATGAAGCAGCCTTGGACACAATTAATAACTCTAGCTCCATGTGAGGCTATAAGATCCCAAGAGGTGCACCCACTGTTATTATATATTTGCTACCCTTTTTGGAAACAACCAGTTGGCATATTGGTTAAGGTCTTCACTTCCAACACACAAGGTACAAGGCTCGATTATGATCCCTAGCCAATGCTTGTTTGGAGATTGCATGTTCTCCTTGTTTCTCTATGGCATTTTGCCCACTTCTGAAAAACATGCTGAGTGTTTCCATCTCAAAAAACTCACCAATGAATTGAATGGAGCTGTCAGATAGCCACTGTATGGTGTAAAATATAGCTCTAGGTGACTCAGGATAGCTCTGTTGAGTGAAAGCTGGATATAAAACCAATCAAACTGCCGAACATGAACTAAAAATTGGTACACTCAATATAGGTTCACTAACAGGATGCAGCTTGGAAGTGGATGACATGATGGTATGGAGGAGGCTAGGGTCTATATCATAATCTTAAAGTTACAGAACATCGAATACAATATGGTCGACACCATATTATCGAAGTTCTGTAACTTCGAAAAAAAATTGAAACCTCAAATACTTACTTAACGGGTTTAAGCAGGGGAGCAACCCCCCTGCACCCCCAAACCCCCTGCTACTTAAATATACCAACTCCCAGATCACACTTTAACGTAGTATGGCGTGGAAAGGCAAGATTTCCCTTTCCTGCACTGTAGCGCAATCTCAGAGTTTGTATATTTAAGTAGTGGGGGGTGCAGGGGGGGCTTGCCCCTGCCTACACTCATTATTTTTTTTTTGTTGTTGTTGTTCTAAAATTTTTTTTATTAAGTTTCGATTGTTTAATGGTTTGATGCATAAAGTTTGATGTTTATGCAATTGAGCCATTAAACAGTTGAGATTATAATACTGACCCAGTGGCTAGACATCCTATATATATGCAGCAGCAAAGGTACTTGTCTTGGTATCCAGAGTCTACTGCTCAGGAGAAGGACAGGCTAGAAATAGTGTGTCAATTGGGGTGAGAGAGAAAACTTCAGAAAGCAGTGAGTGATATCATCAAAATTACTGACAGCCTCGTGGCAACCCAGTGCAATGATAGGGCAGTACTCGCAATCTCAGCCTATGCCCCACTGCAGGACTGTGCAATAATGAGGAAAGTGCATTCATGCAACAGTTGCAGGACCCACTAGATAAAGCAGGACAATGTGAACTGATGTTGATAATGGGTGAAGTGAATGCATTTATTGGGACTGACAGAACAGAATACGAGGGCTGCCTGTGTCCAAATGGATGGGGCAACAGGAATAAAAAAGGAAAGGCCATTCTAGACTTGGCTTCATAGTAGCCAAATAACAGCAGCCTGCACTTCAAATCAGCAAAACCATTTATTTAATATTATTTCGTAAAGGAACAGACTTTTGTATTCAGTGATTGATAGTAGCCAACACATGGTTCAGAAAGAGCGACAGTCACAAGATCACATACAAGAGTGGCCAACTTGCAACTCAGATGCACTTCTTCCTAGTAAAGAAAGGGCACAAATGTAGAATTAGTGACTGCAAAGTAATTTCCAGTCTGCAAAGTCATCATCTCTTAAGCAATTGGTCCACAGCAAAAAACACTTTTTGCCATAATCAGCTGCAAATAATGGTCAGAGAAGCTCTAAGGTCAAAAGACACCAGACTGAAGACCTGGAAGTTGACTGGAGAGAAAGGACATCAGTTCAAGAAATTACTCAGGGCTCAAGCACCCAAAGAAGAGGAGGAAGTAGTTGGAGTTGAAGAATGGCTATGCGTCAAAACAACACATGTGAGGACTACAGAACAGATATGTGGCTGAGCCAGGTATGGAAATAAGGTACATAAGGAAAGCTAGTGTTGGAGTAAAGAATTCCAGGAAGTCAGCAGGCTCAGATGAGGTTACAGGAGATATGATAAAGATGCTGAGTGAACTAGGGTATAAATGGCTGCAGAGGGTACTCATGGCAGTATGGAGACAAAGGTATATCCTAGATGACTGGAAAATAAGCATACTCATGCCAGTGTAGAAGAACAAAGGGGATATCCACAACTGAGGGCAGTACACAGGTATCAAACTCTTGACATGTTGCATGAAAGCTGTGGAGACGGAGATTGATAATCAAATAGGCTGAGTAGTAGAAAGCAAAATGGGAGATGAGCAGTTTGGATTCAGATCAGGATGCAGCACAACTGACCTGATGTTTGCCGTTATACAGATAGTGGAGAAGAGGCTAGAGATGAGGAAAAAGTCCAAGTTGGCATTCTAAGACTTGGAAAAAGCATACAACAAGGTCTCAAGAGAGCTGATTTGGGCAGTACTGCAGTGGTTTGAGGTTTCCAGGAAACAATGGTAGAATTAGTGTAAGTACAAGGACCCAATTACTCAAGTATGAACAGTGTTTGTTCTCAAAGAGGGGTTCCTGTGGGAGTGGGTACATATCAGGGTTCAGCTCTGACCCCGCCACTATTGACACTGGTGATAGACTACATTAGCAACCAGGTCGGTGGGGACAGATGTGGAATTACAGGCAGACTCTGAGCAAGAACTTCAACAAAGGATAGGGTAATGGAATGCAAAACTGAAGGTTCATGAGATTAAACTAAGTGCAGGTAAGACAGTGGCAATGGCAGCAAACTGGGGAAATCAGCCGAAGATGACAACTGAGTTAGAAGGGAAAACAGTGAAACAGGTTAATAGCTTCAACTATCTAGGAAGGGTGGCTGCTGAGAAGGGAAGTTTGAATGAAGAGGTCAAAGCTAGAATCATGGGGCTGCAGTCAACTGGCATAGAGTATCAGTTGTAGTATATAGGATCATAGAAAGTTACTAGGCTACTGGTCCTTATAAGCCTAGCCAGGAGTTTAGCCCATGTTTAGACAAGTCACCACCCAAAGACATGACAGAAGAATGCCAAAGAAGCTGAAAAGTAAGGTGTACAAAATAGTGGTGATGTATGGTACAGAAACCTGGTCAGTAAAGGCAGAGCAGATGAAGAAGCTGGAGCCAATGAAAATGAAGTGCCTGAGAAAGGTGGTAGAATGCACACTGTGGGACAGGTAAAGAAATGAGGACATAACAGCAAAAGGCAAAGTAGATCAAATTGCAGAAAGGATCAAAGGAAACAGATTACGGTGGTTTGGGCACATGTGCAGAAAAGCAGAAGACAATCTGTTGAAGAAGATTTGGGATAGACAGGAAGGAGTTAAGAAGAAATGAGGGTGTCTAGCAAAGTGGTGGATGGACTGTGTGAAAGAAGAGCTGGGACAGTCAGGCACAAGTGTTGAAGACAGCAGGAGTTTGGCACTGAATGGAGAGAGATGGCAACAGTTAACATGATACGGATACCCCAACCCCATGTAGAAAATGGGAAAAAGGGAGTTGATAATGACAGTGATGGTGGTGATGATGATGATGATGATGATGATCACTTTTTTTGTCTTAACAGCTCTCTACAGATTTTGTCTTTAAACTTTGGCACTGTGGGCTAAAGTGATCACTGTCAATATGAGAGGATTACAGCTTACCAAGGGTTCTGCAAAACTATAAGTGCTGTCAGTATCATGTGTAATGTTTATTTAGGTTTTAAAAAGGGTGGGAGGTTAGCATAATGGTTAATGTGTTTAGCTTACATACACAAGGTGCAGAGTTTGATTCTCGCATGGGGTTATTGGCTAGGCTTAACATTGCCCACAAGGGCAGTTAGCCTAGTACTAACCTATGAATTAATTTGTACAATTTACATTGGTAGAACATACAGTTATGCTTATGGTTCCACAAGAACAAGTAGCCCTATAATCTTCATCTTGAAACAACCTGTTTCAAGGAATTTTCACCTTTTATTAGGTTACAGGTTTTATAGGTCAGTATTGTTACAAAGTAGTGGGTGGACAAGGGAGGCCTTGACTTAAGATGTGTAAAAATGTCTCAAAATTCTTAGCTGTAGCTCTACCTGTGTACATCTCTGATGTCAAATAAACAATGATTGCAGTAATCTATTTCTTTTTGTTGATCACACACACACACACACACACACACACACACACACACACACACACACACACACACACATACACACACACATATATATATATGTGTGTGTGTGTGTGTGTGTGTGTGTGTGTGTGTATATATATATATATATATGTATATATATATATATATATATATATATATATATATATATATATATATATATCTATATATATGTATGGGTCTACTTTTCACATAATCGACTATCATATGGCTGAGACCATATGGTTGAACATTTGAATGTTCGAAAATGTGAAATGAAATAATTAAACAAACAAAAAACTAAATAGTACTAGCAGGGCAAGCCCCCCTGCGCACCCCCACATGGGGGGGTTGTGCTCCCCCCACTATTTAAATATACCAACTCCGAGATCGCACTACATTGCGGTAAAGGGAGATCTTCCTGTTCCGTGCTCTATGGAGATCCCCATTCAGACCATTCAAACTTTTAAAAGTTCGATCATATGGTCTCGGCCATATGAAAGACGAGCTTTTAAAAGATCGACCAGCTGAAGGGGACCCATATATATATATATATATATATATATATATATATATATATATATATATATATATATATATATACACATTGCCTCCTCTAGCAATATTCCATGTCAATCATTTCAGGCAAATCACCTTTTCTTTAATATACACACACTGCCCCAGTTTCCAGAAATTTCTCCAAACTGGGACATCAGTTTACATAAAACTGTCTGCTGAGCCCACTGCAGTGATGTTAAAACTATACTAAAATGGCAAAATTCATGGAAAATAATAATAATAATTCTATTTGTTAACAAGTTGGGCCCATGTGACACACAGTCCCTTTTCAGGGGTGAACCAGAAGCAGTGTCTGGTTAAGTGTCTGGCTCATGGTCACACAGTATGCAAACAAGGACTGAGAGAATCAAACCACACACCACAGAAACTGCAGTTCACAACCCTAACCTACCAGCCAAGTGCTATACTTCATAGCTATAATAATGAGACCCTAAATGTATAAAATGTTAGACTGGTACTATTTATTTCTTTTAATTACTCTACTATAATGTTCTAAAGCTATGCCTGAGAAGTTGTTACATTTCAATAGTGAAAGCACATCTTAAAATGTATCCAGTTATGGCTGCAAAGGTTGCTACAAACTTTGCTACAATGTTTCCTTGTGGTTCATGCTTAGGTCAGGTTGCCAAATTAAACAAACAGCACACAATGTTGCAAAGCTATGCAGCTCCTGAAATGTGATACTACCTAAATAGAAAAGTTATTTCTGTCCACATTAAAACTTTGCATTTACCTTCCATATTTCCAACACACAATGTATACATAAAAATAAATATATAAAAAATAAATAGAATAGGTTCAACGTAACCCTTTGGAAATTTCTTTCAATGCAGTCAATGGAATTGGTGTGACACTGCTCTCCAAGCAAAGTCTGAGGCTTCTGTTGTGACCGACTGTTTTGGACCAAGAGGTGAAAATGAGAGACCTGAATTCTGCAAAATTTGAAATCTCCACCTTCTGATTTCTCTTTTTACAATCCCCAGAACTGGAATTTGGAAAGTCAGTAGTTGCTGATTCTGCGAACAACAAGATTTGAGATACCATTGTATCTTTCTTGTGTGGAATCTTGCAAGCGGTATCATCAGTATCATTGAAGAGACCAAAAAGTCTTAGTTATTCCCTAGCTGAGAATGTAGTTTGAGTGGAAAAACCCTAGAATAGATCTAAATATAGATCTATTTTTTTTTTCTGGGGAAGAAAAGCTCTTTGTACCAAAATATGTAACTGGCACCCCAGAAACACAATTCTGTGTGAAGGAATCAGAAAAGACTTTTGAATATTCTCTTGAAATTCCAGCCTGTAAAGGAAATCTATTACCTGAGAGAGAGAGAGATTCCTGACACTTTGCAAAAGACTTCAAAGATTAGCAAGACATCTAACTAAATATGGAAATATGTGGATACAATGTAGCCAGCAGTGAGGTACCACTGGAGCTAGACGTTCGTGAAGCAGTTGATAGCCAAAAGGGTAAGCAAGAGAACTGATTAATGTGATTCAGACATACAAAATCTTAAGAAGCACTCTGGATGAATAGAAATGTGATAATATGCATCTTTTAAATCTAATGTTACTCTAAAACTCAAATGAGGAAGAATCATTCTGTATTGCAAAACTTATAAACAAAGAAATGACATCTAGGTCCAAGGAAGCCATTGCATCACAGTATTCAGCATTCATCAGACCTGTCATTAAATACAATGCCCCTTCAGTATGTACCTAAATGGGCACATTCAACAATTGGAACATCCACAGGGTTTCCTCACAAAAAGAATACAGGCCATAACTAACATGCCCTATGCAGATCACCTCAAAGCCCTATTTCTGTATTATGTTTCCTACAAGCTATTGAGAAGAGATCAATGCCTGGAGTACTAGATATTGTTGGACCCCACCCTGATGGACCTTTTGCATATCCGCAAAACAAACAACACTGGGATTACCCATTCTAAAGCCTTAAACATTGCTTGTGATATAAACAGGACCTGCTGGAGAGAAAGGTATGTATCCTTCAGACCACCCCTTCTCTGGAACAGGCTCCCATCCATGTGAAGCTGAGTTCTTAACCCAATTCAATTCAAGAAAAACCTTGACAACTGGATGGGTATCAGTATCTTTAATGGGCACAGGTAACCTCTAAATGGCTCCTCTCCCAGGTCCCTGCTTGTAAATGTTTCATCTTCCAAGCCCCTGCTTACACTTATCAAGAGTAGTAGAATGTGTCAGAGATTTGGGATGTATGCCTAGGTTTTAAAAAACCCTAGTTGTCTTCAGTGTAGTGCACACCCATGAACATATGAACCTATGAGGTTTAACTGGCTTTGAAATGATAACATTTTGAATATGGTCACTATCACATACTGGTTTAGGAAAGAAACAGAACTGGTCTCCAGTAGTTTTCTTTCTTTGGCACAATAAACATTCTTGAGTAAAACAACCTTTTCCCAGCTTGGAAAGAGAAACAGCTTCTATTACCCCTGAGACAGCATGTGGTTTAAAACAGGTGGAAATAGAAAAGTCTGGATGGGTGGATGAGGAGGAATTTCCTGAGAAGGAGGAAGTTCATTTTATTGCCTACTGTAGCCTAGATGGATCACTTTTAGGACCCATTTTTCTGAAAAACAAAAGTTATGCACTCAACATAACGATGCATCTGTGTTGTCCATTTTTATTCTTCCTCAGCTGAGGTCTTGAATCTGATATTGGATCCAAATCTTTCACTTTCACCAGATTCCTGAATCCAGCTCATGAGCTCCTCCCTTTACCCATAATGCCCCATTGTCCTGGTTTAGAATGAGTTTGCTGCTGCCCCACAGTGATACAGTGATATATGTGTATATAATAAATATATATATATATATATATATATGTGTGTGTGTGTGTGTGTGTGTGTGTGTGTATGTCTATGTTTCTTGATCGAAATTTCACAATCTCAAACAAGAAACATCGAGACCCATTAAAGTGAAAGTGCACTACATCAAAAGTACACTTTTGCAAAAGCCGGTTCTCCGAAACGGAAAAAACAAACAAAACAAAAGCTACTTTAAACAGTAATTTGTAGGGGGGCAAGCTCTCCTGCACCTCCCCACATCCCCCCTACTTAAATATACTAACTCTAAGATCACACTACAGTGGGGAAAAGGATATATTTCCTTATCCCCACTATAATGTGCTTCGGAGAACCGGCTTTTGCTAAAGTGCACTTTCGATTTAGTGCACTTTTGCTTAAATGGGTTAGATCTTCTGGCTGTTGAGAAAGTGTATGTTCACCAATCAGACATAGACCCACATATATATATATATATATATATATATATATATATATATATATATATATATATATATACACACACATTAATATATATATATATATATATATATATATATATATATATATATATATATATATATATATACACATATATATATATATATATGTATGAGACATTGTAGTGCAAAATGAAACAAGGTAAAGACATACAGAAAGGCTGGAGCTTAATGCAGGGAATGGATGAGTTCCCAAAAAAATCCCTTAGAAGTCATTAGGACAGAGGGAAGGGGTTGAATGGTGGGGAGGTGAGAAAGAATGAAAATGGAAACATTGGTGTATCATTATGGTGACACCATTGAATTTGGAGTCACAACATCTTGCCTTAACCAGACGTAGTACTTACAACCCCCCATTCCTCCCTCAAATAAAGAACCTGGAATCAGTTTTAGAAAATGAAATCAGAAAGGAGTTCAAACAACATAATAAGGCGTATAACCTCACAGAAAAAGAGCATGAAACTCTGAATGACCTAAGAAACAACACTCAAATAAGAATTATGAAGCCAGACAAGGGAGGGGGGGTTGTCATTATGGATAATATCACATATGAAGGCAAAATGAACAGTATTCTCAGAGAAGAAAGCAAATATAGAAATGTATCAATAAACGAGGTGAACTTGGCTTATCAAAGAATTGATATGGCACTAGACAACATGATTATGGAGGGAACAATCGACAGTAAAACGCACCAATTTTTGTATGTGCCGAAACCTAAGATTCCAATTATTTTTGGCATACCCAAGGTGCACAAGAACGTAAGTGACCCCCCATTAAGACCCATCGTGTCAGCTGATTGTTCCAAAACACTTCCCATGGCTAAATATGTGGATTTTAAGACCAAACATATTTGCAACAACTACAAACACATCTTGAAAGATTCATGGGACCTACTAAGAAACATCACACCCAACCTCTTGACTGAGAATCTGATTTTTGTCACCATAGACGTGGTTGATCTTTTCACCTGCATACCACACCAAGAGGGAATGAGTATATTTGAAGATATAGTGTTTTTGGATAGTGCCCTCACACATGCAGAAAAAGTTGCTATAGTGGAGTTAACAGACATAATATTGAAATATAATTTCATCACCTTCAACGGAGAATACTATCAACAAACAAAAGGGGTAGCAATGGGTGCGGCGCAAGCTCCACCCACGCAATATTGTACTAGCAGGATGGGAATCGAACTACATCCTGAATTCAGAATACAAACAATATTGGTCTCTATACAGACGCTACCTGGATGACATTGTAATTTTTTGGACAGGAGGCAATGAGAAATTGATCGAATTTCTGGATTATATTAACAACACTACCCACTTTCTGAGGTTTACATACTCCACCTCACTAGATAAGTTGCAGTACCTAGACGTTGAAGTGTATAAGAATGAGAACAAAAAAGACCTGGAGACTAAGGTATTTAGGAAAAGTACCTTTTGTAACTCTTTTCTGCATTTCAACAGTGCACACCCTCCACACTGTAAAAAGAACATTGTCAAGGGACAATTTGTGAGAGGGTGTCGCATGACCAGCAGGGATGAGGACTTTATATTTGAAAGCAACACCTTGGAAGGTATGTTCTCTGCAAGAGGATACCCACCTGACTTTATCAAAGACATAAGAAAAGAGGTGGAACAATACAGACCAACGAAATTCAAACCTATAAAGGGTTGTGTGATCAATATTATGAATTCTACTACAAATGCTGACATTACAGAGAATCACCCTAATATCAATAAGAATAACAAAAAAGTAGAATTTGATTACCAATCAGCACTAGTTCTAGAATTTAACTTGTTCAATTCCAAGGTAAAAAGAATATTTCAAACTGAGTGGGACAAATTCACAACCTTTTCGGACATTTCTAATATCAAAGAAAGTGTTCCAAAGGTTGTTTACAAGAATGCACGAAGCATCAAAAAATTATTAGAAAATAACAAATTCAATGACACCAGCAATACTTTTGAGAAGACATGTATTAGAAGTACCATCAATGGAACTTATCAATGTGGACGCTGCAAACAGTGCCCATACATCTCCAACAAAAGAGAGATATTCCTAGAAGCTAGGGAAATGAATATACACAGCACAGGACACCACAATTGTGAATCCCAGGGAGTTGTATACCTGGCTACTTGCTCCAATTGTAATTCCTACTATGTTGGAAAAACCGAAAGAGTATTGAAAAGAAGAATATACGAACACCTGTATGAAATACTCAAGAAAAAAGATACGAATGCTCTATACAAACACACAAAAATCTGCAAAGATTCTAAATTCTCTTTTTTTGTATTGGAGCAGGTGAAAAAAGAAATGAGAGGTGGTCCCTGGGAAGAATGGCTGGAGTATAAAGAACTATGGTGGCAAATACTACTAGAAGCCACCAAACAACCCGGTCTAAATGAATGCATTTCCCTATCTCCCGTGCTGAAACTGAGAGCAGCCAAAATATGAGCTAAACATGCAATGGTTTTTAAAAAAGAACAGTAGGTGGTGCCATAGTTATTACAATTAAACTCTAATTCCTGACCAAAAAAATACTATTCTAGTATACATACACTGTCACACAAATTCAGTGAGGATTTTAATATATTTATTTATTTATTTGAATAAATCATGAATTTATCTATTTAAGTATAGTATGATCAACCATTTCAAAGTTTTCAAATTTTAGAATAAGTTTTAATAGAATTTTATGACATCATTCACTATACACAGATTTTCTCTTCTTAATGAGCCCTATTATGTTTATTGGTTTAGGCAGAATGCAAATGTTTTTATTGCTCATCTTCCTTTTAATTTTACTTTATAATGACTAATGAATTTGTATTTTATTGTCTGATGAAGTCTTAATACCAAGTGGACGAAAACGCATTGTCCTGTTTTAAAGCGTTTACCTTGTGGATTATCTGTGACTTTTACTGGTGATTATTAAAGTGCGGTTTTTGGTGCGCTGTTTCCATTTTCATATTTTTACTGGTTTGTTTGCTGGTTGGGCGCCTACCTTTTGACTTTAACAGTTTTGGTGCCCAGCTATGGAGAACAGCCCACCTACTTCAAACCGCGAAGAAGTGGGACAGTCACGAAAACTGATCGGGCAGCTCACAGAGCTCATCGAACTCCTAACCCCACTGTGCACTACACTGATCAGCAGGAAACCAACAGACGTAGGATGCATGCCAGAAGGGACCGAAAGGTTTGGAGGCTTGAAACAGAAGAGGAAAAGACACCATTATGATTCCAGCTCCACGTCGCTCGAAGAGGCTGAACCGAACCGTGGCACTTTTGATCCTGCTATTACTCCGATGCTTCTGGGTTCTCAAATAGCATCGGATAGGAATACACACACAGGGGTTACGAACAACGTTAGTGTTCCAAACACGAACACGCCGGGCAAGAATGCCCCAGGTACTGTTTCCACTTCTTCTAACTGTAGTAATATACTGGACTGGTTAAAAAGTCCTCACCGCTTTAATTTCGAATCCAAAGAGGACAATTCACCACAAGATGGTGATTCTTATTGTTTAAAAATTGACAAATTATCAAAATTAATGCATAAATACAAAACGTTATGTACAGAAAACTGTTACCTAACAGAATGTATTAAACACAAAATTGTACCGAAAGGGCTCAGGGTATGGAAGTACCCAAACAATGTAGAACCCGGTACTGTTTTTCATAAAGAATTAATTGACATTTTTAACAAATGTGGACTTGAAATTCTCGGGCTCATTATTAAAGAGAACAACAAGCATTTAGAGGAATTAGAAGAAGAGATTTTGGTGCTAGATAATTTTATTAAACAAGATTTGTTTTTTGAGATAAAACAAGAAAGGGACAAGTATTTCAACTTAAGATCTGATATAGACATGAAATGTAAAATGTTAGAACAAAGAAAGATCAACAAGCTCAAAAGGGACATAGAGGACTACCAGAATAATGTGAGTTACCCACAACCACCCTCTAAGAGAAATGAACACAATGCTAGAATCAGGTTGGGTAAAATGAGAGGGAACAATTATAAAATGGACACCTGGAGGGAGGAACAAGTCAGAGAAGACTATGATATTGATTTTCCACCACTAGTGAATGAAGACCCACAACACAATCAGAATAGAAACAGACAGGGTTTTCAGAATTTTCAGAGGGGGGGAGGGAGAAGGGGGAGAGGGAGGTATTAACCAACACTATTTACACCCCCGCCCCCACCCACACCCCCACTCAAGACCATGTTGACCCTTCTGGTGCAGACATAGAGGTTGAGATTTTACATACAGGTACCACACATTCCTTTAAGAATTTTTCGATATACAATTTTAGCAATATTACCATCAATAAGGCACATTTTGACCTATTCAGTAAAGGGTTTAAATTCATCCCTAGCACCCGAGGCGATTTGGTACAAACTATCATAAACAACAAGTTGTTCCTTAGGAAGGTAAACCTGCAAGCCACCCTGCCCCCGACACCATAGAATTTGGAGTCACAACATCTTGCCTTAACCAGACGTAGTACTTACAACCCTCCATTCCTCCCTCAAATAAAGAACCTGGAATCAGTTTTAGAAAATGAAATCAGAAAGGAGTTCAAACAACATAATAAGGCGTATAACCTCACAGAAAAAGAGCATGAAACTCTGAATGACCTAAGAAACAACACTCAAATAAGAATTATGAAGCCAGACAAGGGAGGGGGGGGGGTTGTCATTATGGATAATATCACATATGAAGGCAAAATGAACAGTATTCTCAGAGAAGAAAGCAAATATAGAAATGTATCAATAAACGAGGTGAACTTGGCTTATCAAAGAATTGATATGGCACTAGACAACATGATTATGGAGGGAACAATCGACAGTAAAACGCACCAATTTTTGTATGTGCTGAAACCTAAGATTCCAATCATTTTTGGCATACCCAAGGTGCACAAGAACGTAAGTGACCCCCCATTAAGACCCATCGTGTCAGCTGATTGTTCCAAAACACTTCCCATGGCTAAATATGTGGATTTTAAGACCAAACATATTTGCAACAACTACAAACACATCTTGAAAGATTCATGGGACCTACTAAGAAACATCACACCCAACCTCTTGACTGAGAATCTGATTTTTGTCACCATAGACGTGGTTGATCTTTTCACCTGCATACCACACCAAGAGGGAATGAGTATATTTGAAGATATAGTGTTTTTGGATAGTGCCCTCACACATGCAGAAAAAGTTGCTATAGTGGAGTTAACAGACATAATATTGAAATATAATTTCATCACCTTCAACGGAGAATACTATCAATAAACAAAAGGGGTAGCAATGGGTGCGGCGTGCGCACCCACCTACGCCAATATTGTACTAGCAGGATGGGAATCGAACTACATCCTGAATTCAGAATACAAACAATATTGGTCTCTATACAGACGCTACCTGGATGACATTGTAATTTTTTGGACAGGAGGCAACGAGAAATTGATCGAATTTCTGTATTATATTAACAACACTACCCACTTTCTGAGGTTTACATACTCCACCTCACTAGATAAGTTGCAGTACCTAGACGTTGAAGTGTATAAGAATGAGAACAAAAAAGACCTGGAGACTAAGGTATTTAGGAAAAGTACCTTTTGTAACTCTTTTCTGCATTTCAACAGTGCACACCCTCCACACTGTAAAAAGAACATTGTCAAGGGACAATTTGTGAGAGGGTGTCGCATGACCAGCAGGGATGAGGACTTTATATTTGAAAGCAACACCTTGGAAGGTATGTTCTCTGCAAGAGGATACCCACCTGACTTTATCAAAGACATAAGAAAAGAGGTGGAACAACACAGACCAACGAAATTCAAACCTATAAAGGGTTGTGTGATCAATATTATGAATTCTACTACAAATGCTGACATTACAGAGAATCACCCTAATATCAATAAGAATAACAAAAAAGTAGAATTTGATTACCAATCAGCACTAGTTCTAGAATTTAACTTGTTCAATTCCAAGGTAAAAAGAATATTTCAAACTGAGTGGGACAAATTCACAACCTTTTCGGACATTTCTAATATCAAAGAAAGTGTTCCAAACGTTGTTTACAAGAATGCACGCAGCATCAAAAAATTATTAGAAAATAACAAATTCAATGACACCAACAATACTTTTGTGAAGACATGTATTAGAAGTACCATCAATGGAATTTATCAATGTGGACGCTGCAAACAGTGCCCATACATCTCCAACAAAAGAGAGATATTCCTAGAAGCTAGGGAAATTAATATACACAGCACAGGACACCACAACTGTGAATCCCAGGGAGTAGTATACCTGGCTACGTGCTCCAACTGTAATTCCTACTATGTTGGAAAAACCGAAAGAGTATTGAAAAGAAGAATATACGAACACCTGTATGAAATACTCAAGAAAAAAGATACGAATGCTCTATATAAACGCACAAAAATCTGCAAAGATTCTAAATTCTCTTTTTTTGTATTGGAGCAGGTGAAAAAAGAAATGAGAGGTGGTCCCTGGGAAGAATGGCTGGAGTATAAAGAACTATGGTGGCAAATACTACTAGAAGCCACCAAACAACCCGGTCTAAATGAATGCATTTCCCTATCTCCCGTGCTGAAACTGAGAGCAGCCAAAATATGAGCTAAACATGCAATGGTTTTTAAAAAAGAACACTAGGTGGCGCCATAGTTATTACAATTAAACTCTAATTCCTGACCAAAAAAATACTATTCTAGTATACATACACTGTCACACAAATTCAGTGAGGATTTTAATATATTTATTTATTTATTTGAATAAATCATGAATTTATCTATTTAAGTATAGTATGATCAACCATTTCAAAGTTTTCAAATTTTAGAATAAGTTTTAATAGAATTTTATGACATCATTCACTATACACAGATTTTCTCTTCTTAATGAGCCCTATTATGTTTATTGGTTTAGGCAGAATGCAAATGTTTTTATTGGTCATCTTCCTTTTAATTTTACTTTATAATGACTAATGAATTTGTATTTTATTGTCTGATGAAGTCTTAATACCAAGTGGACGAAAACGCATTGTCCTGTTTTAAAGCGTTTACCTTGTGGATTATCTGTGACTTTTACTGGTGATTATTAAAGTGCGGTTTTTGGTGCGCTGTTTCCATTTTCATATTTTTACTTATTATGGTGATTCTATTACTGTTTTATCTGAAATCATTTTCATTCATACCTCAACTGATCGGACAGAGTACCCAGATAGATGAACCTTGGGTGGTCCTCATGGAAGGATATTTTGGAGTACAGAGGAACCAAATACTGCATTATTTCTAGACAGTATGTCTAATCTGTAATGAATAATAAAGTTATGAACATTGGATCAAGTGGTAACTGTACAAATATCATCTATGAAAGCTCTTGACTACAAGGCCAACTTTGTGAAACATGTTTTGGGGAGCTTTGGAAAAGTTAACCTCTTTCTTTATTGACAAAGGATATACAGTCAGTTAACCATTTGACTGGAAAAAGAGACAAACAACTGATCAGATTTTCTGCAATTTCATGTTCTGTGTAAATAAACCCTCAGCTACCTATGTACACCCAGAAGATGAAGCATATATTCACGCTTGTTTGAGAAGTTAGGGAAGAACACAATTAAATTGACAACATGCCTTAATTTGGATTTGGAAGCTACCTTGGATAGAAAGGAAGGGTTTGTGTTTAAAGAGACTCTATATTTTTGAATGACCAGGCATGGAGATGTTGCAGAAATGACTTGGAGTTTAGATAATTGTTTAGGTGAGGTAAGAGCAACTATAAAAATTGTTATTCAGGACAGAAACTTGAGATCAATATTAGTGGAAGGTTCAAAGGGAAGTTGGGTAAGAGCCTGTAAGAGAATAGCTAGCTCCCACAAAGGGGCAGGATCTCCACCTGGGGATCTGAGTAGAAAGGTACCTTTGAGGAAGGCCTTGCATAATCTTGAGGAAGCAAGGGAACAATGATTCTCTCCAGAATGAAAATTTGAAATGGCAACTAGTTGAACTTCAGTAGTAGAGAAACTCACCCCTTTGTTAAAAATGGAGGCAAAAAAAATCAAGAACTGCTGAGATTAGGGCAGAGTATGGATCAAAATATCTCTGAAGAACCCAGATTGAAAACCTTTTCCATTTACTTTTGTAAACTTTCCTACTGGAAAGCTTCTGTGATAAAAGAAGTTGTCGAGCTGGGGAAGAAAGCCTGGGCTGTCTTGACATCACTAGAGCTGTAGAAACCATGTGGGTAACTTGAGGATATTTACATCTGGATGTCATATCTCTGTCAGGTGAGATAGAAGGTCTGGATATGGATCCAGTATCCAAGGAGAATAAACACGATGATGCCAGGGGAAAAGAAACCAGATCTGTTGAGGCAATTGTGTGCAAAGAGGATGACTGTGCTCTTCAACCAGAATGCTTCTTGTAGCATTTTGGGGATTAATGATAACAGGGGATAAGCATATAGGAGACCCAAGGGCCAGTCATGGACTAGATCATCTCTTGGTGACTCCCCCCTATGGGGGCTCAGGGCAGAGAACCTGCTGCACTTGTTGTTGAGGTGGAGCAAAAAGATCACAGCAAGGCTGATCCCAGTGTTAAAAAAAATCTCTTTTCCCATTGTTTGATTGAGATACCACTTGTGTGGCATTAAAATGGACCTGCTTAGTCTGCTTGCAAGCATGTTGGCTTTCCATGGTATGTGCTTTGGAAAAGAAAATGATTGGAAGAGACTGCCCATTGCCACACTCTAACTGCTTCTCAACATAATAGGCAAGATCTGGTTATCTCCTGCTTGTTTATATACCAGACTA
>NC_056749.1:850257890-850273269 GCF_019279795.1 Protopterus annectens
AGATGTTTGTCTCATATTTATGGTGTTCCCCCTAAAATGTGTACCTGTCTGGCAAATAGCTGAGGATTGAAGTCATTAAATAACGACAAAACATTCAAGTTTAAGACTCCACACATCCATCAGAAAATTCATGCTAACGTAAAACCTATTATTCTATCAACGTTTTAAGTTTGTAAGAACAATATTTAAAATCCACCCCTATTTGTCCCTCCATCATTGTAGGCTTTGTCCAGATATTTTGCTCTAAGAGGTTGAGAGGTTATTAGGATAATACAGGCAGCATAAGCACATAGCTCACACCTCCCAACCCGTCAGAGTAAGGAATGTGGACAAAGCCAAAACAGACAATTGTCCCACAAAGCAGAAAGCTGATAAAATAACAAGTTTAGCATTAGCAGGGATATTCTGAAGGGTATAGACAAAATAACACAACAAGACTTTTTTTTTATAAATGCGATAAAGTTTAGGTGTGTAGCTGTGGTGTCCGCTGTTTAGCTACAGCTTTAGTCCAGCTTAAACAGCACAATTTTACATGTGAAAACACTACATAAACATTTTTTTTAGTATTACCTACTAAATAACATATATTTGTTAACTGGAGTACTGCATTAGGCCCAGATGTGAGGTGTCAGTTTAATAAAGTTGTGAAATCCCTATATAAACACAAGTGTCCCATACAGTATAGTCACACATGAATAAGTGTAATGAAAGCACATTGGGGGATGTCAGGGACAGTAAACTAATTTATAATATGTAATGAATGATGAATCAATGCCATACAGCAGAAAGTCTATAAAATGAAAAAATAAGCAATGCTAAGCATTGCACAGCTCTGATTACCAGGTATAATCATTGTGTAAATATGACTGCTAAGCAATGAGTAGCCCAGCTAAGTGGATTTGCCCATTTGTAAGCAGTGCTGAATCTGTCCCTTTAAGCAATGCCAACCTTAGCTAAGCAGGTTTGCCTGTAGCTTAGCTTAGCTCAGCATATTCAAAACTGTCCAATCACGGCAAAGTGCAAGAAACTGGCTGTATTTAAACCCTACAGGCGGGAATACAGCTCATAACTGGTTGCAGCTAACCACTGTAGGCAGAATGGCAGGAGTTGGAGAGAGAATGGACTTCTGGGCACAGCTCTGGAGCATACAGGAGTCCAAGGTCATGGTAGGACTCCTGGTAAAAAAACATGATGAGAGACTGCTGCAGGGCCAGTACCAGGGCTCCCAATATAAAGAAAAAGCCTGGGACCATCTCGCCCGTGATCTCACTAGTGCCACTGGTATCCCTCAGACTGGTGAGCAGGTCAGGCACCACCATGCCGACTTGAAGTGGAGAAAGAGGGAGGTCTTGCATGAGTGGGTCCAAGAAGCAAGGCAGAGGGGTGATGTCACAGCAGTGTATAAGTAGTCATACCATTACTGTTTACTAAAGTCCAGTGTATGTATGAGATGGATAGGTATGCCTAAATATGTCTCAATTTCCTTTACAGCTGTAGCTGAGTGGGTTGTGAATCAGGAAGCCCATGCATGTAGGCCGCAAAGGCTGCGTCGCGAGGCTGGTGAGTAACAATCCTGCTTGTAGTAGTCATACCAAATAAATATAAAGTAGTAGAAAGTCATCTGGCAGTATAAAAACTGTTGTATGGGTTGTACTGAATAAACCAGACAATATGACAGTAATAGTCCCATATAGGTCATATTTAAATAAAACTGTAACTGACTGGCAATAAAGCTTTAAATTCTGGACTGGTTGTGTTTACTCTGGTATTGTATGGCATTTATTGTTGCATTCTCTGAATAGTCATGTTGTGTTAACCACTATTACCCACACTGTGCTACATAAAAAATATCTAGGAATGCCTATATAAGGCTGTTGTAAGTACAAGATCAGATTGTACAACCAGGAAAGACTTAGACAGAAAACACTGAAGGGATAGACAGCAAAATCCAAACAGCACACTCTACTGTGACTTAAATTGTTGTATTTTAGCAGACACAGCCATGGTTCAAATCCTGAGAGTGGTAGTAAGCTGTATACATAATCATACATCTCAATTGCACAGATTTTTTAGACTGTCCAGATATTTGGCTCATATTTTCTGCCTGTTCCTCTGTCCCCCTGACAAATCAGTGGGATGATCTCAGAACTGTAGTCACGAAATAATGACATACATTTGATTTTCAGACCTCAAAACCTTCAGAAAATGTATATTAAAACAAATCCTGTCACTCATGCTACTCTCCAAGTTTATGACAGCAATATTCAAACTATGTCCCTATTTGTACCCCCCATGTTGTCAAGCTTTATCCAGAGTGTGTGCATTAAGAGACTGAGAGGTATGTGCATAATATTAACTTTGAATCTGGGAATATGTATAGAAACAGTCAGGTAGTGTTAACAAACACTCCCTCCACAGGTCTACCAAGTAACAGATGTAAGGATTTAGCTATAAGACAGTTGAAGTATACACTGTGTAAAAACATACCACTGCCCAACCTAGGGCCATAGGGTATTGTAATAATACCTGTACCCTAATGATTAGAGCAATGATCATTAAAGTTGTAAGTACTACAAGGATACATAAGTTGTTAATTGACATCCCCCCCACCATATCTGCAACAATAATCTAAATACATAAATCAACAACAAACCTACTGTTGGGACATATTTCCTATTGTTCAATAAATATTGAAATGTGTTTCTATTAATGTTCCATGTTGAAATACTATCATTGGTGGCATGCTGCCATCAATGTAACCTGCATGCCATTGTAATGGCCACTGTAGTTCCATATATGCATGTGTTCTGTTTGCTATGCAACTGTTCCAAATCTGGTGTTTTGGGTTAATGGGAATATTTATGCATGCTGTTATAACTAATCCTGGATTGTGTTTACTATTACTAACCCACATAAGTTTTAAAACTGCAACTCCATAGCATGTATGGGAAGGCCGGTACCAGCGGACCCACCTCTCCTACCTCATCTGGCCATTGCACTGGGCCCCAGCATGCCTGGGACCCACCACGGGACCTCCTCATGTGCTGGTCCTGCACCACCTTTGAGTGGAACCACCTCAGGTGATGGAGCTCGTCCCCCCTAGGAGCGGGCGCAGACAGGATCCTGTCACATGAAGTCAGGTCTAGGGATTGGTTCGTAGTGAGCATTGAAGGGAGTTAGTAGATCTGCTATTCCAGCTGGAGGGCTGCGTGGTACACTTAGAGGGTCAGCCTGCCCCTTCTGCTCAGCCCCCAGCACAGCCACCTTTGAGGCCGTGAAGGTGCAGTCGTGACTGCCCATGGGTGGGGACCTCAATCCCACTGTTTCTATTTGGGGGTTCATGGGCTTCCGATTTCAAAACACCCCTCTCCATCCAAGGTGTTTACCCCTCACACGTTTCATATACTGCACCTGTATGCTGTCTTGTCTGTCTTGTCTGTCTTCCTATCCAACCTAGCTCCCAAAATATACCTACTATCCTTCCCCAACATCCCACTCTCACCTTAAAAAAAAAAGCAATCTGTTCCCCACCAAAAGAATTTCGCTCCATACATAGCTGTCCATTTCACACACATGTTCACTGGACACATGTAATCTGCTAATTGGCTTCACAATACATTATTCTTGTCCTCACCCCAAATTCAGTACATATGCACCGCTGTTGCCATAGAAGAAATGGACAACTATGGACCTTCCCTACACCCATCCTGCCCATCCCTAGCTACTTTGTCTATTGATTTCCCTCTGAGTGCCCCCTTTTTCACCACTTTCCTATCACCCCTTTTTCTTTTCTTTTAAAGAAATTAGCATGGGGGTAAGTGGGAGTAAGCACTTTTAAACACTAGTAAGCGGGTTTAAGCTGTTTGAATGGTGGCAAGCAATGGCCACACAGATTAAGTACTGTCAGGCTAACTGTCTGTAAGCATATTTAAATGGAAGTTAACATTGCTTACCATTGGGCAAACCCACTTTAAACTACTTAAAAGTGCCTTAATCGCTCTGTATCCAATAGCCCTTGTTCTGCCCAGCAACAAAATAATCAACCCTTGCAGGTATCAAGCCCAGGACTCTGCACACCACAGCCACAGTGATTTACCACTAAGCTATTTGGTCTGTAGACAAATGTGATGTTTTCCAAACATATGCAGCACAGTCATTCAATAGTAGGGAAAATGTATTTATATATGTAGATGTATGATATATATATATATATATGTATATATATATATATATATATATATATATATATATATATAAATGGGTCTACATCTAAAACTTATAACATCTAATTTCATAACATTGAGACCAGAACATCTAAACCCAAAACATCTAAAACCCATAACATCGAATTTCATAGCATCTAACTCTACAAATCACAAGAAAATAACATCCCCTCCACATATAATGACACCAAACTACCAAACACGCTTTTTACTATGTTTCTGCAGGGGGGAAGTCCGTCTGCACTTCCCATGTGGGGGCTCTGCCACCACTCCCCCGTAAATTAAATATACCAAATCCAAGATCGCACTACAGAGGGAAAACTTTCCCCCCATTGTGGGGGGTTGTGCCCTCCACACCCCCCTTATTTAAAATTCTCACTCCAGGGTTGCACTGCAGTGAGGCAGGGGCTATATTCCATTTTCGACCAAATAAACTTCGACCAAGTGTACTTTCAGTCAAGTGAGCTTTCAGTCAAGTGCAATCTCTGGTATCATTTTCGAGTAAGTATAATTCGACGAAATGTATGGAATCCATATATATATATATATATATATATATATATATATATATATATATATATATATGTATATATATATATATATATATATATATATATATATATATATATATATATATATATATATATATTTATACACACACACACAGACATATATATAGATGTGTATGTCTATATATATATAGAAACACACACACACACACACACACACACACACACACACACACACACACACACACACACACACACACGCACACACACACCTCAGGCCCACCATTCTGCCGGTGCCAGTGTACACCTTTAGGTTTGCTGTTCATTAGCAGGAACTAGGCTGGTAGACATGGTGTTCTGAATTTGGGACACAGCAAAATGACACTCATGTTTGACCCATAGTTGTCAAGCATCTGCAAAAAGGCTGAGGATGGGGAGGGTTGTCATCTTGAAACACAACAGTGAACTGAAGCATACATCCAAACTCGCTAAGAATGGCTGTATCTGAACACAGTCAAGGTCATGAATTATGCCAGACATAACCCTGACTCCACAGCAATAGTGCAGGCACTGTGTGGCCTCCAAGGGCTGTGCACATGAGCTGACCTTGCAATCTGGCAGAGCTGGGGGACATTTGCAGGGCGTAGTGACCAAATAATGTCAAGTGAAGATTGGCCATGCTAGTATACACCTTCCAGGAATAGTGACTGCTGTAGTTCACTTAATAGGTGCTGCAACAAACCATCATGTTAATGGTGTGCACACTTATGCAGCCCACATATTGTGTGCATCTCAATCAGCATCTGTACAAATAACATATTTGTCTGATACTGCATTTAATTGCACAGGTCATATGTCACATATCAGGTGTGTATAATGTTAACATATGTAGTATTGTGGCCCCATTGCATATCAGGGAATAGGGTGGCATGTCAATAAGGGTTTGCATACTCCTCATAGCCTCAGTAAGCTTAGAAGGTCGTCAGTGTAATTGGATTTTATTGTTCACACATGCACTGCTGATGATGAGATCTGCAAATCAGAGGTCAGGCATTCACTATTGACATCTGTCCTCATATCAACCCAGGTGTCTGTCAGACAAACACATAGGGGCTGTGAGCAATAGAGCAAACATAACTGCCACACATATACACATTCAGCAATGGTGTGTACACCAGTGGGGTATGGTGCACAGTACATGCCAGGGTGCTGAACATGTGTACAGCAATACTGTGTACATGGGTGCAGTGTGTTTCAGGGGAAGGAGCATCACCTACTTACATAACTCATGCATCACAGAGATGTATAATGTTGGTAAAAGGGATTGAGTATAGCTGCAGTGCATGCTGTTGAGTGCCATATGTCATACATGTTGACAGCTGGGTAATGAGAGGTCTGTGTAATATCTTTGTACCACCTCACCTGTAAGTGTGTGTGTGTGTGTGTGTGTGTGTGTGTGTGTGTGTGTGTGTGTGTGTGCGTGTGTGTGTAGAGGTAAGCAATGACTTACAGGTCTTAAATTACGTTTTTCGTTTTCTCCTCACAGTGATTTACCAGGGTCCCTCCGGCAGGCAAACTGATGTTAGTGTCCATACAGACTCTGACAATGATGATAGGTATGGTGAGGCACAGGCGGGGTTGTCAGGGGTGGAAGCTGTGTCATCGGTTGACATCCCACTGTTATCCACCCCATCCCCGCACACAGTCACATTGCCTATACATACCCCATCACCAGTGGCCAAAGATGAGGGACAGTTGGCGGGTGGTGGCATGGGACAGGATAGTGTGGTGACTATGGCAAGTGTGTCTGTGCACAGCAGCCATAGCCAGATGACCGGCGAGGTACCACACAGGAATATGTACAGGGTTGCTCGTAGGAGGGCTGCTGGCCATCATGAACCTGGCAGAATTGCCGCAGCAGGTGTCACCAGATGCATATTTCAGGCCATCATGGAGGCACAGATATGTATGGAACATTATACTAGACAGAGTCTGAGGCTCCAGAGGGCTACTCATTCTGCAGTACTTCACAACATCCATGATCATGCAGGTGCCCACCATTATTTTGCAGAGGTCCTGGATAGACGGTTGGGTGATATGATCAAAATCCTTGACCATGCAATGTCTGTGTTAGACCATATGGTGAGAGTAGAGCAACAGCCACATGGACGTAGATCAGCAACACCAACAGGTGGAGATCTACGTGGATGTGCAACAAGTCACAGCTACTCCCGTAGTGGCAGTACCAACACCAGTACTGCAGTTGGAGTGCTGTCCACACCTCAACACAGCAGGCCACATGCATGTAGTCCTGGCGGTCCCAACAGGGACCCGGATCCAGAGGACATTTGTTATCATCAGGGGAGAGTACCATATCTGGGCTTTTACCTGGTAGTGCCCATGGAACCCCTGGCAGGTACAGTTCTCATGTCCATGGCTGGAGACTGTGAACTGCACACCCTGCCATGTACGGTCTGCAGATGTCCAACAAACCCCTATATAGAGCAGACTCATGCCAGAACTGTGTGCATACACACACATACACACACACACACACACACACACACACACACACACACACACACACACACACACACATCATCATCATCATCATCAACACAGCTAGGGCACCTCCATACCTACACACACTGCATCTGCACAGCCCAATTGATAAAGAAACCCCCTAACACACACAAACATGATGTCAATCAAACGTCTCAGCCTAGGTCTCTGGCAAACCCACAACACACCCTGTGCATATGATGATACCTGTGCCACATCTCTGTCATCCATACCATTGATGCAGGGACAGGCTAATATGGTTCAGATGCACAGGGTGAATGTACTAAGGCATAACAATGTAATGCTGTGTAACATGTTTTCAGCTGAAAAGTTTAATGCTTATATGTCAGGATGTGTAACTCTCTAGCCACGATGCATTATAGCTGTTATTAACACTGACTGATTGTGGTCTCCATAATGTGTTCAGTTTGTGTTGTAGTTGTCTATGAGTCAGCAGGATGTTGGTTTACTGTTGTTTCTTACAAGGGGTATGGCATTGTTGTGATACATTGACTGTGTCATATCCTGGGTACAGCTGAACATAAGTAACAGGTCTGTATAACAGTTACTGCATGTGCCACATGGCTGATAGGTCTGACCGGGTGTATACAGGTGAGTGCATGGTGGTTGATGTCAGCAGCCCTTCTACAGTGGACAATGGTAAGTGTACTGGGTGGTACACACCACATGTTTGTGTATAACACACACACACACACACACACACACACACACACACACACACACACACACAGGGTAGCTGTGCCAACAACATCCACACCCAACTATATATACCAACTCCAGTATCACTGTACAGCTATACAGTGGGGAAGGGGGCATTTATACATCTACTACTAGTTTTGATGGAATGAATTTCCACAAGATGATTGCTTTGAACTGTTAGCATTTGCCAGTCAGTTCTTGGACAGATGACCTCTGGGACATGAATTTTCTGCAAACTGAAGTATATCCCTTCACATACACACAGTCTTACTTGGCAACACTGAGAGAAGAACCCATACCTAAGTACTTATTGCTACTAATGTGTTTGGCCTTAATTGCACACACCACACAGCTTTTAGGATGAGGTGTGTCCCGAGTTTCTTGTTAAGTGAAGAACATCACCAGGCCTTGTACAGTATGGTAATGGGGGATGTACTGGGTGTTAATGAACAATACATAGTATGACATACTGTCATATACACATTGACAAACACATAACTGTAATGGACATATCTGACAGACCTGGGTGTATCAGTGCTAACTACCTTGTCAGTGAGTCCATTCTGTTACATTAATTTACCCACAGCACATGCATCCTTGGGCTGGATAGTGTAATCATTTACATGTATGGTTGCTTGTGACAGTGGTCCTCATACCATGGACCTTGGGACATGTGCTTGGGGTACCATTGTGTAAAGACAGTATACCCAGCACCCACACCCCACATTGGATATTTTACTCATGGAAACCCATGATAATGCTCTCACATACCCACAATCACACATTGATTGAAAGACAACCCCTTGTCTGTCTCATCAGTGCTACTACAGGGATATGCATGTATTGCACATGCCACAGGGATAGTAGGGTGATGGTTTGTCATGGCTCTCCTAATGTCAGCAACATCACTATCCCTTATACTGTATGGCAAGGTGTATTGTATTTGGAGAATGTGGCCTCAGAATGCTGTATCCTATAAATATACACACTTGCACATATGCACACACTTGCCAGGACTCAGAGGGTAACCCATGCCTATCTACCCATTTGTACAACAGTGTTGTGCTGCTTCTGCAAGCTCCAGGTAGCCCATAGGGTGAAGAGTGTAACAAGTTACATTTAATGTTCATTACAGTAGCAGCCATTTCTAAATATGGCAATGGCGGGTGTAGTGGGTGAGAAGGGCCTCAGGGTATTATCAACTACAAGTCTACAAACACACAGACACTGTTATTCTCAGTAATGCACACTGACAGATTTGTCAGTATTGGGGTCCATAGGTGCAGGTGTTCCTAGGTGTGTATCAGGATATTGTCCATGGAGAGATGAGACGAGTAGGGGATGTGGATACACTGGTATCATGCCACCTGACATTTGTCAGCAGGCAATCTATCAACCGATGCCACGTGAGTAATCCTCAGGATGACAGTTAAATGCAACATCCAATCATCTGGTTGTCTTTTGCAGAGGACCAGTGAGGTGCTGCAATTGACATGTATGCAACATATATTACATAACATGGTCAGTGTCTGGGATGGAGACCTGTACCCAAGCATGTACTATTGACTGTGGTAGTCTATTTAAGGTATCCATGGCATGTGGTGCATAAAGGGTGAAGTTTCCTTGCTGTGCCATTCGTAACACAGCTGGGCAGACATGTCAGTGTCAGTCAAGCATAGATTGCCTGTAAGCAGCCAAGATGGTTACCTGAAATCTGCACATCTGTACAGAGGACAGACAGAAATCACCTAGCCAACAGGTTATGCATTAGGATGAATGTTTTCACAGACAGACGGCTGACATTGATATGTATGCCATTACTACATGACAGCAGCCCTCAATGACATGTCCTATACATATAGTAGTCTACAGTTAATATCCACATATCAGATCAATATCCAGTAGCAAATACTTAATAACACACAGCTCACACACCAAGAACACGATAGTCAGTACTCAGAGTTCAGCTTTGCATACAGGGGTATATGGTTCCAGTGCTACAATCTGCAATCTACTCTTATAGATTCATAGGTTCATAAGTAGGTACTAGGCTATCATCCCGAGGGCCTATGTAAGCCTAGCCAACAAGGTTCCCTGGCGTACGCCACCCAAGAAAGTTATTTTCCTGTGCCACTGTCGAGCAGAGATGCAGAAGTGATCCCTGGGGTGTATTTCCTATTTCCCATCCACTCATCAAGAATTTTCTTGAACAGTGCTAATGAAGAACTTTGCTTGACATAGATGGGTAGCCTGTTCCAGAGTATGGGAAGTCTCTGGGACAGGAATCTATCCCTCCAGCATGTCCTGTTTATTGTGGTGACAAGGTTTAGGTCCCTAGACCATGTAACTCGGAGGGATTGGGATTTCATTAGGTGTAGCATGTCCAGCAGCTTTGGGTTTGACATAGCTTCATATGTCAGACAGAGATCACCTTGGAGTAGGCGATATGCTTCAGAGTAAAGCTGGAGTTTTTTTGAGATGGTCAGTGTAGGGCATCTGTTTGAGGCCAGTAATCCTCTTTGTGAGGTACTTCTGTGGTCTTTCCAGCTGCTGCAGATGTCTTGTGAGGTACATTCCAAAAGGGACGTTGTACTCTATAATGGGTCTAATGAGTGTCGAGTAGAGAGGAACAATGACCACTTTTTTCCTGGATGAGAACCCTTTTATGATGACGTGTGCCATGTAGAAGGAATTCCTGACTACTGTGGCGATGTGACTATCAAAGGAGAGACTACTGTCCACCTAGGTCCCAAGGTTTCTTATCACTCATTCAGTGTTAAGTAGATTGCTGCTGATGTGGTAGTTCATGGGTACAGAGTTTTTACCAAAGGAGATGACACTGCACTTTTTGGCATTGAGCTTGAGGCCTTGACTCTGACACCAGGCATCTGTCTCAGCGAGGCCCTTCTGTAGGAATTCCACATCATTTGGGGACTCGACTATCATTTCTAATTTGCAGTCATCTGCGAACTTCGTTAGCCAGAGGCCTTCTGTGTTAGCCTGTACTTCAGAGAAGTAGATACTAAACAGGAGAGGTCCCAGGACTGAACCCTGTGGTACTCCATTTGTCGCTGGTTTGAGGTCAGTTTTGGAGTCTGCAACTTTTACAGTGTGGGTTCTGTCAGTGAGCCAGTTGGCAACCCATCTTGTGTTGTAGGGATTTATACCTAATTTAGTGAGTTTAGCTATAATTCCAGAATGGGGGATGGTGTCGAAAGCCTTGGCGAGGTCAAGATAGGCTGTGTGAACCACCTTACTCTCATCTACGGCTTTGGTGACTGCCTCAAAGAAGTCGATCAGGTTCAGGAGGCATGATCTGCCTTTCACAAACCTGAACTGGGTGGGATCCAGAGTTTGGAGGTTACCAGTGTCTTTGTTTATGAGTTCCATGATGATACGTTCCATGGCCTTGCAGACCAGGCTCATCAGGCTAATAGAGCGATAGTTCCCAGGATCAGTGGTGGCTCCCCCTTTGTGGAGTGGGATAACTGTTGTTGTGCACCATTCAGTGGGCAAAAAGCCTGATGCGAGGCTATGTTTGAACATGGTGCTTAGGTGGAGAGCCAGTCCATTCTGAAGTTCGTGTAAAACGCAGCCTGGTATGTTGTCCAGTCCCATGGATGCTGTGTTTTTGGCTTTAGAGAGTGCAGCTTTTACCTGTGTAGTTGTGATTACAAGGACTCTGCATTCTTCCTGTATAGATATGGGCCCTTTAGGGGGTGGGAGGGTAAAGTTAGCACTGAACCTATCTGCTGAGTTGTTGGCAATATCAGTTGGTTCTGTAATTTTTGTGCCGTTGTGCTGTAACTCAGAGCAGATCTGGGTGTTGTCATCGAGATTCTTGACATAGCTATAGAATGCTTTGTGGTTGTCCTTAGAATTAGTGGTGATTTTGTTTTTGTAGCTAGCTTTGGAGGATCTTATAAGAGATCTCAGCTTCTTACTGAGGCTGACCAGTGAGCTCCTCCACTCATGGGATTTTACTCTCTTTTGCAACAATTTTTTCCTGTTGTTGTACAGTTTATTTATGGCAGGGAACCACCAGATTGGCTTCTGTTTTTTGGAGGATAGCATCTTGGTTCTGTTTGGGATAGCACGATCCATGCACTCGTGTAAGTGCTTATAGAGTGTATTTGTGTAGAAATTAGCAGTCATAACTGTATTGTCCATCTGCATGGGTGTCATGAAGTTCACCACTTCTGTCTTAAGAAGCATGAAGTTGGCCTTGGAGAAATGTTTTACCATGGTTTCCTTAATGGGGTGTGGGGGCGGGATGTGGATATCAAGGGTGATTAGATTATGGTCGGATCGGACCAACGAGGAGTTGACTTCAGGTGTGGAACACTGGTCCCTCATGTTGGCAATGTCTAGGTCTAGGATATTGTTGCCCCTGGTGGGGGTGTGGGTAAGTTGTTCCAGGGCATTGGAGTTTATGATTTCCAGAAAGCGTTGTGTGAAGAGTTGGTACATGAATAATTTTCCCAGTTAATAGTGGAGTAGTTGAAATTGCCCATTATTAGGGTGTTTGGTTGAACCTTAATATTTTCCAGTACATCAAGAAAAGAGGAGTGGGAATCTTGGGGAATGGTGGGAGATCTGTAGCAAGCTACAATTTGGATTGTAGTTTTGCCCAGAGTTAGTCTCACTTGGATAACCTCGGATGCATTATGCTGAGCAACTAGCCTGGAGGTGGGAAAACACTGTTAACAGTAGTAACATAATGATACAATACATGCAAGTGTGATTGCATATAACCTGGGATACTACCCATGTATGAAACACATACCAAGAGAAAAGATTGTTGTACTAGCCATATATACTCAGGTGTTCCATACAGTATACTCACACCCCTTGCTACTGTAATGACAGCACATAGAAGCACGTTATGTACATGGAATTAAATACACTTATTAAAGATGTCATTACCCTGCTATTTTCTCAGTCTGGAATGTGATCACCGGTTACCAAGGCTAAGCTATGCTTAGCAGGAGTAAGCATTGCTTAAATGTAAATGTGAAGCAGATTTGCAAAGTGGTAAACGAAGCTGACACAGTGTAAGCGCCTTTTCATTTAACCATACATTAGCACTGCTTAGCTTTGTGCAAACATGCACAAACCTGCTTAAAGCTGTTCAAAACTGCCTTAACTACTCTGTATTCAACAGTCCTTGTTCATTCAACAGTAATGTATATTAGTTGTCCTAAAATCCCCGCCATGTTCGGGATCCCTAAAATTCATAAAAACATTCATGACCCCCCTATGAGAGCATTAATTGATGGCAGGTCCTCGATTATTTTCCTTGTTCAAAACTTATCACCAAAATTTTGGATAAATACATAAAAGGAATTACCAGTCTTTGTAAAGACTCTTGGTCCTTCCTTGGGAACATTAATGAAATTTTGTTCGACCAGCATAATAACTTTTTGACTATCGACGTCATTGACCTATACACCTCCATTCCACATCAGGAGGCTGTTGAATGGACAGGGGCTATGTTAAAGGAACTTGGTGCCTCTAGACTTGAAGTCGATTTGGTCACAGAATTGTTAGACATTGTTTTGACTTCCAACTATTTTATGTTCAATGACGAATTCTTTCTTCAAAAAAAGCACGGTGGCGATGGGCTCACCCTGTGGAGGTGGGGTGGCCAATTTCGTAATGGGCTATTGGGAAACGAACATCTTGAAGAAGATCCCAGGCCTAATGGAATCTGTCGTCTATTATACACGTTTTTTAGATGACATTTTCATTTTGTTTAGGGGCACAGAACTAGAAGCGATGGCTCTGGTTGACACTATGAACTCCACTACGGAGTTCTTGAGATTCACATCAAAATTTTCATCTGAGGCAATTGATTACCTCGATGTCAAATTAGAAAAGGATAATGTAGGGCAATGTTTAACATCTTCTGTTTTTAGAAAACACACTTATTGTAATGCATTCCTACACTTTTCCAGCTTTCACCCATACAAACAGAAAAGATCTATTGTCAAAGGGCAATTGGTGAGAGCTGGTAGAATGTGTAGTACTATGGGAGATTTTGAAAAGGAATGTGAACTGTTGAAAACTATGTTTAGTAATCGTGGTTATCCAAACCAAATGTTATGTGACCTTATAGGTGAAGTGTCCAGAAAAAGGACTAGTGGGTTTTACAAACCTCTATTATCACAGGGTGAGCCCATAGCCAGTGACTCACTAATTTATGAAACAACAACGGGAAGTGAGCTCGAGCATTGTGAAGTAGGGAGAAATGTACAGGGAGGTGTAAAAATAGATTACTCCCTGAGTTTTATTACCACATTTAGTTTGAATTCTAGGGGGATTTTGGCAATAATCAATAAAAACTGGCATTTGATATCCACAAATTCATACTTGGTGGATAGACTTGGTAGAAAACCAAGATTTATATTTAAGAGACCTAATAACCTGAAAGATCTACTTCAAAGAGAGGTAACTCAAAAACCTTTTTACAAACGATATGGGATGTCAAAATGTGGTTTTTGTAGATACTGTCATGAGGTGAGAACAGGTGAAACATTTATGATCAGGGATAGGAAGTACCGGATACGTTTTGCCTTAAACTGTGACAGCAAATCTATTATCTACACTGCTTTGTGTAATTGCTGTGACGCGTTTTATATAGGCAAAACGGACCGGCGTTTGAAGGATCGTATATACGAACACCTTTACGCTATAAAGAACAATAAGAGCGAAAACGCTTTAGCAAAACATATCGGTTCCAACCCTGGTCATAGTTTCTTATTTATGGCCATTGACCATGTCCCTATTACTACTAGAGGAGGGCCATTTTCACTGATCTTAGAAAACAGGGAACTTGAATGGCAATTACGCCTGGACTCATTTAGGGATCCAGGATTAAACAGTAATTGCAATATAGCCCCTGTTTTAAAACTTAAAAGTTACTTTAGGTAAATATCCTTGGTTAAATGTTATATAGAACTAAATATAGTGTACATTAGTACTAGCACTTTGGAACAACACCACAGAGAGGAAGTATACCCTTTCGGGTACTGAAACAGAAATCAATATGATTTCTGGTATTTTGGTAATGTGTGTATCACGTTAGTTATAATGTTATACATTTTTTTGTATTTTGTATTTTAACATTATATAAACATACATACACATTTAATGTAAGTTCACATTTGGAGTCCATGGTTGCTTGAAGGGTTATTTTATATACACATTATTTTACATACATATTTTTTCTGTATTTTGACTTTTTCTATGTTGGTACTGTGTCATGATGATATGTATAGATCTTTCTAATAGATTTTAGAATTTTTTTAATATTTATTCTGGTATTTTATTGAATGTGTATGTATCTAACGTTAGTTATAATGG
>NC_056749.1:850273769-850296740 GCF_019279795.1 Protopterus annectens
CAGTATGCAATACATGTTGCATGCATATCAACTGAAACACCTCACTGGCCCTCTGCAAGAGGCAACCAGATGATTAGATGTTGCATGTAGCTCTCACCCTGAGGATCACCCCTGTGGCATCTGTTGATAGATGGCCTGCTGGCAAATTGCAGGTGGCATGATACCATTGTACATACATCCCCTACTCTTCCCATCTCTCCATACAATATCCTTTTACACATCTATGAACACCTGCACCTATGGACCCCAGTACTCCTATAACTGAAACACCTCACTGGCCCTCTGCAAGAGGCAACCAGATGATTAGATGTTGCATGTAGCTCTCACCCTGAGGATCACCCCTGTGGCATCTGTTGATAGATGGCCTGCTGGCAAATTGCAGGTGGCATGATACCATTGTACATACATCCCCTACTCTTCCCATCTCTCCATGGACAATATCCTTTTACACATCTATGAACACCTGCACCTATGGACCCCAGTTAATATCCTATATAAACGCATTCTATGGACATCTCCAGGAATGCATGGATCATGCTATCCCAAACAAAACCAAGACCCAATCATCCAAAGGCAGTCGTCCAGTCTGGTGGACCCCTGCCATAAATAAACTGTACAACAGAAGGAGGAAGCTACTACATGATAGAGCAAAATCCCTAATAGGGAATGCATCTCTGATCAGTACTAGCAAAAAATTACGATCCCTCATAAAATCCTCCAAGGCCAGCTTCGAGAGAAAAATTGCACAGGACACCAAAGACAATCATAAGGCTTGTTTTCAGTTATGTTAGAAACCTGGGATGCAACTCCCAGACTTGTTCTGAGTTGATTCTAAATGTCAAAAAATACACTGAACCCACAGACATTGCCAAAATCCTGGCAGACAGGTTCAGTGCAAACTTCTCTACCCCCTCCCCCCCCAAAAGAGCAAGTATCTATCCCGGCAGAGGGCTGCCTCCCAAACATCTCTGATGCTCAGGTGAAGGCTGCCCTCTCCAAAGCAAAAAACACTGCTTCCATGGGACCAGATGGCGTCCCAGGTTGCATCCTACATGAACTCCAAGAGGAACTAATCCCTCAAATAAAACAGCTATACAATCTCAGCCTCACTACAGGATATGTGCCCACAGAATGGCATACAGCAACAGTGGTCCCACTCCACAAAGGTGGAGCCTCTACGGACCCTGGAAACTATCGCCCCATAAGCCTGACTAGCTTAGTCCGCAAGGCTATGGAGAAGATCATCATGGAGCTCATAAACAAAGACATTGGGGACCTACAGACACTAGATCCTACCCAGTTCGGCTTTGTCAAGGGCAGATCCTGCATTTTGAACCTGGTTTACTTCTTTGACACAGTCACCAAAGCCATAGATGAAGGGAAGGTAGTCCACACAGCCTATCTGGACCTTGCAAAGGCATTTGACACAATACCCACTCGGGCATCATAGATAAGCTATCCAGCCTAAATATAAACCCTATGTCACAAGATGGGTCAAACTGGCTCAAAGACAGAACCCACAGAGTGAGAGTTGCTGGAGCCATGTTCGACTGAAACGATCACAAGTGGCATCCCACAGGGTTCTGTCCTGGGACCACTCTTGTTCGGTATATACTTTTCCGAGGTACAGGCAAATGTGGGAGGACTATGGCTCACCAAGTTCACAGACGACTGCAAACTGGGCACCATAATCAACTCTCCAGCTGACACAAACATGCTTCAAAAAGGTCTCACAGAGACAGATACCTGGTGCCAGCACCATGGTTTAGAGCTAAATGCCAAAAATGTATAGTCATACCCTTTGGCAAAAACAATGTGCCCACACATTACCACATAGGCGGAAACCCATTAAGTACAGAGAAAGTTATTAGGGACCTGGGGACCCAAGTTAATAGCAATCTCTCCTTTGAAAACCACATTGCCAAAGTGGTTAGAAAGACCTTCTACATAGCCCACCTCATCACGAAGGGTTTCACATCTAGATCAAGAGAGGTAATCGTGCCCCTTTATTCATCCCTTATTAGGCCCATCATAGAATACAATGCCCCTTTTGGGATGTACCTTACCCGACACCTGCAGCAATTAGAAAGACCCCAAAAGTATCTCTCCAAGAGGATCAAGGGTCTCAAACAGATGCCATATGCTGCTCGGTTAAAAAAACTCCAGCTCTGCTCAGTTGCATACCGCCTACTTGAGCGATGTATGCCTGACATACAAAGCTATGTCAAATCCAGAATTAATGGACATGCTCCACCTCAGTAAATCTAAATCCCTTAGAGCCACATGCTTGAGGGACTTGAACCTCAGCACAGAAATAAATAGAACTTGCTGGAGGGACAGGTTCATAACTCAGAGGCTCCCTTCACTGTGGAATAGAATTCCTGTTCATGTGAGGCAGAGCACCTCACTGAATCTCTTCAAGAAGAATCTCGATAGGTGGATGGGGGATCATAGGTTTGTCCCAGGGATTACTCCCGTGTCACTATTAGACAGGCACAGTAAACTAAACCTTAAAAAGGGCACAGTATACTCAAATCAAGGGGTGGCGTAAGCCATACAGAATCGGGCTAGGCTTATAATTGCCCCAGGGCAGATAGCCTAGTATGAACCTATGAACCTATGAACCTGACAAATGTATACATGTGCATTACTGAGAATAACAGTGTATGTGTGTTTGTAGTCCTGTATTTCGTAATACCCTAAGGCTCTTCACACTCACCGCACCCCCCCCATTGCCATAGTTAGATATAGCTGCTGCTGTAATGGACATTACATGTACCTTGTTACACTCTTCACCCTATGGGCTACCTGGAGATTGCAGTAACAGCACAACACTATTGTACAAATGGGTTGATAGGCATGGCTTACCCTCTGAGTTCTGGCAAGTGTGTGTATGTGTGCAAGTGTTTATATTCATAGGATACAGCATTCTGAGGCCACATTCTCCAAATACAATACACCTTGCCACACAGTATTAGGAATAGTAATGTTGTTGACTGTAGGGGAGCCATGGCGTGCATCACCCTACTATCCCTGTGGCATGTGCAATAGATTCCTATCCCTGTAGTAGCACTCTTGAGATATACAAGGGATTGTATTGCAGTCCTGGTCAATGTGTGATGGTGGGTATGTCAGAGTATTATCATGGGTTTCAGTGAGTACAATATCCAATGTGGGGTGCGGGTGTTGGGTATACTGTCTTTACACCATGGTACCCTCAGTACATGTCCCATGTTCCACTGTATGGGGACCACTGCCACCATCAACCATACAGGTAACTAATGACACCTTCCAGCCCAGTGATGCATGTGCTGTGCGCAACTTATCTGTAACAGAATGGGCACACTGACAAGGTAGTTAGCACTGATAAGCCCAGGTATCTCAGATGTGTTTATATGACTATGTGTTTGCCAATGTGTATATGACAGTATGTCACACTAAGTATTGTTCATAAACAACCAGTACATCCCCCATTACCATACTGTACAGGGTCTGGTAATGTTTTTCACTTAACATTTAACCTGGAACACACCTCATCCTAAAAGCTGTGTGGTGTGTGCAATTAAGGAACAAACACATCAGTAACAAACACTACATACCTAGTTAGGGGTTCTAGTTCTGGTGTTGCCAAGTTGTGTGTATATGTGAAGGGATCTACTTCAGTTTGAAGAATATACATGTCCCAGGAGATCATCTGTCTGAGAACTGCCTGGCAAATGCTAACATTTCACAGGTATCATCCTGTGGAAATTCATTCCATCATAACTAGTAGTAGATGTGTAAATGCCCCTTTCCCCATGGTATAGCTGTACTTTGATACTGGGGTTGGTATATATAGTTGGGTGTGGATCTTGTGGACACAGCCACCATCATTGCAGTTATTGTTGAGTGTATCCCCCCCACTTAGTTGGCTGTAATACTGCACAGTTCATGTTAGCAGGTTAAGTAGTTGTCAATCACACTATATGCGGTTCTACACCACCTCACACCCTCCAAAGGGAAGGGCTGTGCCACCCACATCAGCACACCTATGTTTACCAAGTTGAGGTTTGCACTACATTGGGGAAGGGGACATATACCCTGCCATTACCATTGTCAATTACATTAAACTAGCAGACTGCCTATTTCCCAATGTGTTGTTGTGCCTATTCTGTCTTGGTGGAATTACATAGGCTAAAATGGGTTCCTTGCAAAAGTACATACATCCATGTGTACAGTATTCTCTGTGTATTGCATGAACACCAAAGCCTCTGTGTGTGTTATACACAAACATGTGGTGTGTACCACCCAGTACACTTACCATTGTCCACTGTAGAAGGGCTGCTGACAGCCACCATGCACTCACCTGTATGCACCCCCATGTGGTACATTCAGTAACTGTTATACAGACCTGTGACATGTGTTCAGCTGTACCCAGGATATGGCACAGTCAAGGTGTCACCACAGTGCCATACCCCTTGTAGGAAACAACAGCAGACCAACATCCTGCTGACACATGGACACCTACAACACAAACAGAATACATTATGGAGACCACAGTCACTCAGTGTTAATACCAGCTATAATGCATCACAGCTGGACAGCTACACATCCTGACATGTAAACATTAAACTTTAGTGCTGAAAACATGTTGCACAACATTACATTGGTACACTGTACTATAGCCACCCTGTGCATCAGAACCATATTAGCCTGTCCCTGCATCGATGTTATGGATGACAGGGATGTGGCACAGGTATCATCATATGCACAGGGTGTGGCTGTGGGTTTCCTAGAGACCTAGGCTGAGCCATGCATTTGACATGATGTGCATGTGTGTGTTAGGGGGTTTCATTATTAATTGGACTGTTGCGATATGGTGTGTGTAGGTATGGGGTTGCCCTAGCTTGTTTGGTGATGTGTGTGTGTGTGTGTGTGTGTGTGTGTGTGTGTGTGTGTGTGTGTGTGTGTGTGTGTGTGTGTGTGTGTGTGCACATGTACACAGTTCTGCCATGTGGCTGCCCTATACAGGGTTTTGTTGGACAGCTGCAGACTGTACCTGGCAGGGTGTGCAGTTCACCATCTTGGCCACAGACATGAGAACTGTGCCTGCCAGAGGTTCCACAGGGAACACCAGGTACAAGCCACAATATGGTACTCTCCCATGATGATGACATATGTCTGCTGGATCCAGGTCCCTCTTGGGACCAGCCAGGGCCACGTGCATGTGGCCTGCTGTGTTGTGGTGTGGACAGCACCCCCTGTAGTGCTGCTGTTGGTACTGCCACTACAGAAGCTGCTATGACTTCTTGCACGTCCACGTCGACCTCCATCTGTTGGTGTTGCTGGCCTATGTCCACGTGGCCATCACACTACAGCCACAATATGTTCAAGCACAGACATTCCACAGTCAAGGATTCCCACCATCTCACCCAGCCATCTATACATGACCTCTGCAAAATAACAGTAGGCACCTGCAAGATCATGGATGTTGTCAATAACAGCAGAATAAGTAGCCCTCTGCAGCCTCAGACCCTGTCTGGTATACTGTTCCATATGTGCCTGCACCTCCATAATAGCCTAAAACATGCATCTGGTGACACCAGATGTGACACTTCTACCAGGGGCATGGTGACTAGCAGCTCTCCTATGAGCACCCCTGTACATCTGGCTGTGTGGTACCCCACCAGGGATCTGGCTATGGCTGCTGTGTCCAGAAACAAGTGCCATAGACACCACACTGTCTTCTCCAATGCCACCACCCAACTGTCCCTCTTCTATGGCCACTGGTAATGGGGTATGTAAAGGCAATGTGACTGTGTGCGGGGATGGGATGGATAACAGTGGGATGTCAAATGATGGTGCAGCTTCAGCCCCTGACAACTCTGGCTGTCCCACAACACACCTATCATCATTGTCAGTGTCTGTATGGATACTAATGTCAGTTTGCCTGCAGGAGGGACCCTGACCCACCTCATCACCTGTGAGGGGAAAACAAGAAATACACTTTAAGACCTGTACATCATTGCTTAATAGTACACACACACACACATACACACACACACACACACACACACACACACACACACACACACACACACACACACACACACACACACACACACACACACACGCACACGCACACACACACACTTACAGGTGAGGTTGCACAAAGATATTACACACAGACATCTTGTTACCCATCTGTCAACATGCATGACATATGGCACTCAACAGCATGCAGTGCAGCTATAGTCAATCCCTGTTACCAACATTATACATCTCTGTGATGCATGGGTTGTGTTAGTTGGTGATGCCTCTTCTCCTGGAACACACTGCACCCGTGCGCACAGTATTGCTGTGCACCTGTTCAGCACCCTGGCATGTACTGTGCACCATACTTCACAGGTGTACATGCCATTGCTGAATGTCCATATGTGTGTCAGTTGTGTTTGCTCTGCAGCTCACAGCCCCTATGTGTTTGTCTGACACATACCTGGGATGATATGTGGACAGATGTCATTAGTGAAAGCCTGATGTCTGATTTACAGATCTCATCATCAGCGGTGCATGTATGGCCAACAAAATACAATTATACCAACAACCTTCAAACCTTACTGTGGCTATGAGTGTACACACCCTTATTGACATGGCGCCCTCTTCCCTGATATGCCATGGGGCTACATTACTCTATATGTTAACATTACACGAACCTGATATGTGACATAAGACCTGTGCAATCAAATGCAGTATCAAACAAATGTGTTAGTTATGCAGATTCTGATTGAGATGTATACAATTTGTGGGTGCATAAGTGTGCACACCCTTAACATGATGGTTTGTTGCACCAGCTGTTAAGTGCACTACAGCAGTCAGTATTCCTGGAAGGGGTATACTAGCATGGGCCATCTGCATTTGCCAGTATTTGGTCACTCTGCCCTACAAATGTCTCCCAACTCTGCATGATTGCAAGGTAAACTCATGTGCACAGCCATTGGAGGTCACACAGTGCCGTCACTATTGCTGTGGCATCAGGATATTATGTCTGCCACAATTCATGACCTTGACTGTATGCAGATACAGCCATTCTTAGTGAGCTTTGGATGTCTGCTTCAGTTCACTGTTGCGTTTCAGGATGACACCCCCTCCTCATCCTCAGCCTTTTTGCAGATATTTGACAACTATTGGCTACACATGAGTGTCATTTTGCAGTGTCCCAAATTCAGAGCACCATGTGTACTGGCCTAGTCCCTGCTAATGAATGGCAAACATACAGGTGTACACTGGCACCAGCAAATTACAGATGGGGATGGTGGACCTGAGGTGGGGTGAAGTGTTGCTTGTGCAGCACATGTATCTTAATTGATACTGTCTGTAGGTTTCCAACTTGGTCTTGGTACACCATTACACATTGCAACATATGCCTTTGGGGGACTTTTGATGTTATGCATATGCTACCTGTAGAGAGCTCTGGCTGATGTTTCCTATGGAACAACTGTCCCATCTGATTACCTTAACCCATGGGCCACACTTATGCAGAGTCCAGGAAATTGTTGACACAGGTACTGCACAGCCAGTACTTGCTAGACATTCCTGAAACTCCCTCAGTGTTGCGGCATGTTACTAGGCAGCCTCCATGACCAGTTTGCAACATGTGTCGTCATCTGTCTTGGATGGCCATCTGTTTATTTTCTACATTAATCTTGTCCCATACATCCACGCCACATACATGACTGTCTGCACTGTTTGCCATGGTATATGCTATGGTGAGGTAAGGCTACATGTCCCACTCCTGCATGCTACCTGTTGGGTATGGGATCCATTCCATGGCTTGTAAGATGAGTGCATGCCGCAGCTGCCTCTGTTGCAGGTAAGTGGGCACATTTGGTGGACAAACGTCTTGGACAGCAGACCATTTCTTGGTGTGACATAGAGGACCTGTACTTGCTGGAAGGTCCATACTCATGAAGAGTGAATGCTATTAATAGCTCAAAAACTGCTTTCACAATATGTTATTTGGAGTGTATGCACACATATGCTTCCAGTGTTTGTTAAGGTATGTATTCCCCATATTTGCTGCCCTAACATAGGATTCCATATTACATATTCATTGCTCATGTTAGGACCACATTATAGGTTGTAAGGGTTGTGGAATGCAGTATTGTGATATGCCATTGTGTAGATCTGTAACAGTTGCCATTGTAATAGTGGTATATACACTGTTGTAGCACTGTATAAGAGTGATGTTTCAGACATGTTCCTACTGTAGTCCATTTGTCCCACCATTATGTTCATCTCTGTGCACACATCTTGCAATGACAGGCTGTTAGTTATATTGCAGGACTCTTACATACTCTTGAGATATGCCACCATGGTGACCACTGTGATGCAGTGCAGTTAACAGCAACAATAAGTGAACATGCACAGCATGCATTATGGGTAGGTGTGTTAAATGTGTGTATGGCAAATACCATGGCCATAACATGGCCGGTGTATTGGCAAACCTGAGCAAACAACACCATACTCACCAGCTCCAGACTGCTGCCCCAGAGTTATACCAAAGGGACCTACATAGTTGTGTGAGATATGTAATGTCAGTAGCCACACCTGTGGTATTGATACAGGGTGGGAGCAGCATTACAGTACATCAAGAGTACAAACCCACAATGCTACAGATTATGCGCATCTGTTTATTACTACAATGCAGCAACAGACCATATATATTTTATCTCACATATGCATGATTAAACTCTACAGATGCAGATGAATAATCACAGTGGTCTACTGATGTGCCCTGTGGCCTTACCTGCACACCCCTTGTCCATTGAGTGGGTAGCACCCACCTCTACAATACTCTCCGCAGGGTCTTGTGTTTGTTGGCAGGCAGGTGACCCGAGGCTGTCAAGGAGCTCCTTAGCATGTGTCAGGGGGGCTTGATAGCATGACCCCCCCCCGTGGCTAGTTGGTCCCTCCTAACCACAGCAGCACGCTGATGGGCATGGCGGAGTTGGTCAGTGCTCTGATGTCAGATCTGCTCATAACTGCGGTTATGCATGCCGACATTGTTTACCCTGTGGATAAAATCGTTCCACAGGGTGATTCTGTCCTGCAGATCATGGGCTGTATGACCAAACAGGGTGTGGTAGTGCTGCACCAGGTGGTGCATAATAACCTCATTCTCCTGGGTGAAATAGGCCAGCAAGTGTTCCTGTGACATGGCGCCTGAAAATCATAAAGAGGAAAAAAGGTCTGAGGACCTCATATTACAAGGATATAATAGTTGTTAATACACATCTCTGCCCCCCCCCACCCAATCTGCAACAATAATCTGAACACACAACTCAATGGATATGTTTACAGCAAACCTACTGTTGGGGCATATATTGTATTGTACAACAATTTGTACAATGTGTTTCTAGTCATGTTCCATGTTGAAACACTATCATTGGTGGCCTGCTATGAACAATGTCACCTGCATGCCATTGTAAGGGCCACTATGGTTCCATATATGCATGTGTTCTATTTGCTATGTGACTGCTCCAAATCTGGTGTTTTGTGTAAATGGGGATATCTATGCATGCTGTTAGACATAATCCTGGAATGTGTGGACTATTACTACCCACATATGTTCTATAATTGTGACACAATAGCATGTTTGGGAAGAAAGTTCCCAGCAGAACCACCTCATCTGGCCATGTTACCAGGCCACTGCACATCTGGGAAGCACCCTGGGACATCATCATCTGCTGGTCCTGTACTACCTTCAGGTGGAACCACCTCAGGGGATGGTACTTGTCTCCCATCCTGGGAGCACACACAGATAGGATCCTGTCACCTGAAGTCAGCTCCAGGGTCTGGAGCATAGGGAGCTCCGCAGAGACGTAGGGGGATGTACTACACCACATTGAGGCCCTTGGTACACAATCACAGGGTCTGCATGCTCCTCTTGCTCAGCCCCCAGCCCAGGCACCTTCAGGGCCATGAAGGTGCAGTTGTGACTGCCCATTGGTTGGGACCTTGGTCCCATTGTTTCCATATGGGGGCTCATGGGCTTCCACATTCCAAACACCACTCCCTATCCAAGGTGTTTACCCACCAAAAGTGTCATATACCACCTCTGTATGCTGTCTTGTCTGCCTTCCAACCCAACCTACCTTCCCAAATATACCTACTGTCCTTCCCCAACATACCAATCTCACCTTCACAAACAAGGCCAATGTGTTCCCAATATGGATTTCACACAAGATATAACTGTCCATTTTGCACCTGCTTACTACTGTATGTGTATATATATGTGTATATATATATATATATATATATATATATATATATATATATATATATATATACATGTGTGTGTGTGTGTATAGATATGTGTGATGTTCTCTCATACATATCGTGCAGCACTGTCATTCATCTGAATGTGTATATGTGTATATATATATATATATATATATATATATATATATTTTTTTTATATATATATATATATATGTGTGTGTGTGTGTGTGTGTGTGTGTGTGTGTGTGTGTGTGTGTGTGTGTGTATGTGTCTGTATATCTGTAGACATACATGTATATATACATACAGATATATATATTCAAACATCAGGTTCACACTCTCTAACTCTCCTTCCTCCACAGTTGCACTCTTCTGCCTTGTTACAAAACAGACAGGTGTCACATGTGGACACAGCCTAACATTAGGGGCTATATATAGGGAAAGAATGCAGGTAAGCCTATTACACACCTATGGCATTTGTGCATGGTACATTTCACGTTAACATGACTGCCCTGCAGGTGGAGGGTTCTGAAACTCATGTGTCTATCATAACGGCATTACTTCCACCACCAGCTATTTGCCACACTAATATACATGTCTTGAGGTACAGAACACACACTATGATGGCTTACATCATGTCATTCAGTGCTGATCTGCACAATTGACAGACATGGCCCACTGCCCACAGGGCCAGATGCTATGTCCATAGCAGTTGTTCACAAGGACATCATTACAACAACAACTCCTGATAGCACATATAAATCTTTCCACATCATCTATCCCATTATTATAAACCAAGTACTACATTCAGTTACATGCATATATGTTTCACATACATGTTGTAGTATTGTCTTCTCTTCTAAGTACACTTTTATGTGTCCCCTGTGTTATATAGGTTTGGTTTGTTGTTTTAGTCATTTTAGATATTTATTTTTTTTTTATTTTCCTGTTTCTCTCTCTCTCTCTACTACAGGGATTGAGCTGCTTTGAATAGATTGCAGCATGGATTTTGTAGGTGATACACATGATCAGGTGATGGCCTCTGCACCAATCAGTGTTCAGCACTTGCTAATTGCATGCAGCCAGCTGTGTAGTGCTTCCAATTACCACTGTCATGGCAACCCACTACTATAAATTACTACATTATGTGGGCGTTGTCCCTTTACCTTTCCTGTATGGAAGACATCCTTCCTGTGTGTGGGTAGCAGTGTTACAGACAGCAGGTAGCAATACCTCTTACAACAGGACTTGCAAACACAGGCCAACTACATATTTGCATAAGGTTCCAGACCTACGGACAGTGTGAGTAGTGTTGTTATATGCATTGTATACCGCTAGTTTTACAGGGTCTGTGTGTACATGCTAGTTTAGCATGGAATGCAGTCTGTCTGCATAGTTCTCAACTGTGGGCCTATCCACATGATGGCCAGAGGATTGGCTGTTATGTTTTGTCTGTTCACCACACAGGTCTTGTCTCTTATATATCAGTGGCATTCTGTCTGTTGAGTGCTATCAGTACATGGCTACATTCATTTGTGTTTCTGACTTCATATTCCTGAGTAAGGGTATGTTGCAACCAATCCTGTAATATCAGCAACTTTCACAGTGTATAACAGCAATATTGCAAATATGGCCCTGTGTTCCAACCTCTGTCCGCCACTTATATACCAGGCTTTGTCCATATGTCATGCAGTAAGAGGTAGTTAAGTAGCGGTCCATCATTATGTAGTGTTGGCATTCCTGCCATCATTCCAGTGATGTTGTGGACTCCCACACATATTGTGGGGTAGGGTCCATATATATGTGGGCTACAGCTAGACAAAATGTGTGTGACCTTGTACAGTACAGAGGTCAGTGTGTGTAACACGGTTTTATGCCCTTGTAAGTCATTCTATGAGGGAGGGGTATGCACCATTTATAACCTAGGCTGTTACAACACTTGAGGGATATCACGGTATATGGAAGTACATGTTCATACATTTCACCATGGGAACAGCGGTGGGCTAATGCTTACTGTCTTACAGACAGTTCTGTTTGTCAGTATGATAGTGATGCTTTAAGTTAAACATTGTTATATAATAGATACATTTTCATTGTGACAACTTAATTCTTTTCCCCCACAGTACAGAGTGTAATTGGAGGCTGCTGAACTACATCTGTATTAATTAGTGTTGATTGATTCTTATCTTTCAGGCCAGTGTTTCTTTACTGTTGTACTACTTGAAGGTCTTGGCCTGGACAGCAACATATGTTATGCTTTCAGATTACTGTAAAAAATGTTTTGCTTGAGAGTTGCATTACTCAGTTATTATGTATTTCAAACACCTAACTGCTATATGAAATGGGACATACAACTGAAATAGTACACAAATAAACATTTCTATGTATGCAAACCTGTGTGTGGTGTTATATCGCTTGACTTCTCTGTGGGTATATGTTTCATGCAATAATTGTCTTTTGTATGACAGAATCAAACACTGTCCATTTTAAAAGGTGGCAACTGTAGGAATACTGACTGTTCAATATGCTGTGCACCTCTAACTATGTATCTTCCTATGCATATCTATACGTAGTAATATATGTATATGTGTATGTATGTGTATACATATACATATGTGTGTGTGTGTGTGTGTGTGTGTGTGTGTGTGTGTGTATAAAATTTACAGCAACAGTGATGTTAATGCTGAGAAAGCAGTAAACATAGATAACAACGACAAGGAGAGCATTGGACATACCATCAACAATAACGGGTCAGTTAGACCTAAAGCTAAGACTGGGACTAATACTTTAGTTAACACCACAACAGGCCCTTCTTCTTCTTCTTCTTCTTTTTTCAACAAGAAAGGCAATCACAACAGCAGGAACACTGTGCTGACCCGGAGTCGGACCTTCTTAGGGTCGAACTCTTCAGGGGACGAGACTTAGATGGAACATTAGATCAATTTAGTATTATTAATTTAACTGATCATTGTTTTTCTGACTGTGAAATTAGAGTTTTAAAGTTTGGCTTAAATTTTATTCCCACTTCTAGAGCTAATTTTAGTAATACTATTATTGATCTAAAGAGATTCACCAGGAAATTGAATTTACATTATTTGCTGAATTTTTTAACTAAAGAAGAGCAAAGCAATAAGATTTTGATTAAACCTTCAGATTTTATCCCTCATTTACATCATACTATTAAGGTGTTTGAGGAACAATGTGTACAAGATATTACAAGAGTTTTGAACAACAACAGTTATATCATTAACAACTTGAACAAGGATGAAAGGTTGGCCCTTCAAAATCTGAAATCACTTTGTAAGGATTTCAGGTTTATGAAAAGCGATAAAGGGGGCAACATTGTTGTTATGGGTCAGGTGGCTTACAATAACAAAATGCTAGATATTGTTAATAATTGTGATGAGTATGAGACTATTAGTCTCCATGAGATTAATCGTAGGGTGCGTTTTATACATTCTGAGCTATATGGCTTATTTATGACAGGGGAAATCACCCGTGACATTTATGATTTTTGCGTAGTTAATGTGCCACGCATAGGGGTTATTTTTGGTATACCCAAAACCCATAAGAATATTGAAAATCCCCCACTCAGACCCATTGTTTCTTCACCACACTCTGTGACTGAGGGTATTTCCTTAGTTATTGATGCTGTGTTGGGGTCTATCTTGGCTGGTGAAATTTCATTTATTAAAGATTCATGGCATTTTTTAAGCAAATTCGGAACATTTTTGCAGGAGGTTGATTTTGATCCCTTAAGGCATATTATTTTCACCATTGACGTTGTCTCTTTATATACCTGCATTCCCCACATTTTAGGAATAGACGCAGTTTGTGATTTCTTGTTTAGGAAAAATGTTGGGTTAACTACTAACGCTATTTCTACTATCAGGTTATTTTTGGAAATAATTTTAGAGAACAATTTTTTTCTTTTTGGAAAAAAAGTACTATAGACAAAAGAAAGGGGTAGCCATGGGGTCTTCGGCTGCTCCAGCTTTTGCTAATCTAGTCATGGCCTGGTGGGAATTTGAAGTTATGCCAATTCTAAACAGGAAGTTTCATATAAAGTTTTATTGTCGTTTTATTGATGACTTATTTTTCGTTATAGAGGGGGACTCCTCTACTGTCGATAGTTTAATTTTAGATATTAATTTATCTTCTGAATTTTTGAAATTTACTAAAGGATGTGTAGGATTGCAGGTTAATTTTTTGGATGTATTTGCACCTTGGTTTCTCATCTCGTGCTTTGACTTGGATTTGGTTTATTGGTTTTTTGTGCTTTGTTTGTTTTTTTTGATGTAATATTGCTTAGTAATAGAAAAGTAAGTGGGGGGCTTTGCCCCCCACCCCCCCAACTATATATTCTAACTCCAGGGTCGCACTGCAGTGGGGAAGGGGGCATATTCCATTTTCTTGCTAATAATACTTGTCGAGCAAATGAAGTGTCAGGCAAATGAAATTTCAGTCATTTGTTCTCAGGCAAATGAGTGTCAGGCAAATGAAAGTTAGGTCAAAAGAAGTAGACCCATATATATATATATATATAAATATATATATATATATATATATATATATATATATATATATATATATATATAATCTACACACATACATACATACATACATACATACATACATATAGACATATACATATATAAATACATTTCTCCTACTGTTGAATGACTGTGCTGGATGATATGTTTGAGAAAACATCAGGGATTTTTTTACATCTGATATGGCTTAGTGAAAAATCAATTTTGCTATGGTGTGCAGGGTCCTGGGTTTGAGATTTGCAAGGGCTGATTACTTTGTTGCTGGGCAGAACAGGGGCTGTAGGAGACAGAGTGATTAAGGCACTTTAAAGCAGTTGTAAGTGGGTTTGTGTGGGTTTGCGTGTAGCTAAGCGACGCTTATGCGAGCTTAGCGTTGCTTATGCCCATTTACGGCCCATTTACGGCCGTTTACAGCCACTTAAACCCATGCTAATTTCAAATAAAGAAAAGAAAAAAGGGAGATAGGAAAGTGGTGAAATTGGGGCAAGCAGGGGGACAAACAAGAGGAGAAACAAGTAGGGATGTGCAGGACGGGTGTAGGAAAGAAACATAGCTCTGCATTTCTTTGGCAGCAATAGCTGCTTTCAATGTGGACAATTTAGAATTTGGAGCCTCAAACCCTGCAGGAAAGTGTGTGGGCATCATACAATATGGATGATTGGTAGGGTTAGATTGTGTGCTGGGTTCATGTCTTTGGGAGAAATGCAGAGCTATGTATGGGACGTGCTTTTTTGTGGGACAGATGCCCTTTTTTAAGGTGAGAGTGGGATGTTAAGGAAGGATTATTGGTAAGTGTGGTGAGGGAGGTTTGATAGGAGAGGTTGCATTTGCAGACAGACAAGACAGACAAGACAGCAGTCGGGGTGGTGTATGACACATGGGGGGTAAACACCTTGATGGGGAGGGTGGTTGGGAATCTGAGGCTCATGAGCCCCCCAGATGGTAGTAGTGGCTCTGATGTCCCCTCCCGATGGCAGTCACCACTACTCCTTCACAGCTCTGAAGGTGGCTGTGCTGGAGCCTGAGCTGGAGGTCCCACCCATCCTTCTAGCTGTGACAGCCTGCCCTCCACCTGGTGCAGGTGGTCATCCCGCTCCATCTGGAGGACACTGCGCACCATGCCACAGACCTCATCCCGGGTGACAACATCCTCACTGCGTCCACTTGCACAGGGGAGTGAGCCCCATCCCCTGCAGTGGTTTCACCCAAGGGTGGTGCAGGACCAGGAGATGAGAGAGGTCTGGGTTGGGTCCTGGACATTATGGGACTGGGTGCCTTGGCCAGGTGGGGTGGGAGAGGCGGATCCACTGGGGTCTACCTTCCCATATGTGCTATGGTGTGGAAGTTAACAATGAATATTGGTTAGTCATGCACAGCACATTACAACATTAGTCAAAATAGCATGCATGGATGTTCCCATTAACCCAAAACACTGCAATTATAACAATGCCATAGCAAACCGAACCCATGCATATATGGAATGGCATTCAGGGTTGCAACAGAATGCCAGTTAGTGGTATGTCAGGCAGGCAATACGATGATTATTCAACAGGGGATATTAGTATGCACACAGTTTAAACAATGATAAACCAAATGGAACAATGGTCCCAACAGCAGAGGTTTGTTTAGGAACATACCATTGTTGGTTTCAGTGTGATGGCTGGATCAGTTGAGTGGTGGGGGAAGGGAGCAGATTCAATTGACATCTGCTATCAAGTATATTTGTCAGTACACTACTATTCACTACTCTACATTCTGACCACACTTACACTCTACCTGGGCCATGGGGCTGCTACAGCACACCAACAGCTGTAGATATCAACAGAGCAATTGTACCCTTATTTTAGTTATATACATCATACCTGTTTCTGTACCAGTTTCTTTAACTGTGGGTCTGTGCAGATGAACTATGTGCACATTGCATTACTGTTTCTACACATATTTCAGATTCACATATTAGTTGCAGGCACTGGAGGGTGTGTTGTGTCTTTCACATACATCTACTGGGACATTCTCTGTGTGCAGGTTTCTTGTCAACTGGGGAAACTATCCATGACAGTGTGACACTTGAGAGCCTTGTCTGGGCCAGACTGCAGAGTGTGTATGTCTAGCTTGTACAGCAATTGTACACCTTTCATAGTTATACACATCATACAAGTATTTATATTCAGATTGCTTTACCTGTGTGCCCTGTATTGAAAATACATGTGCTGCAGTATATTATTTCTTCTATTCAGATTGCAGTTTAAAACTGTAGAGCCAGACTGAGATGTTAGTGGTGGTTCTTGGATTTGAACCATGCTGTATGTGCAAAATGTAATTATAGGCCTAGTCCTTATCAGACTGAGCTACTGGGGAAGTGCTGTGTGTTGCTTTTGACATTTCTATCCAGTACATATTTTTTGTTCACAGTACTTTCATTATCACAGGTTGCATTATTTGTTTCCCATTTTCAGTACAAATTATGCATACACAGCAGATATTGGTGTCACTGTTTGTGAAACGTGCACATTAGCTGGATTGCACATTTGAATGTTTTACAACTACATACTGCAATTCAGATTCCTGAGTACACAGTGTAGGTTTTAGGTCTGCACCTGTTAGCCTTATACATTTCTCAGTACATTTACAGCTATATAGATTTTACAGTGAGCTAATAGAAGGAAGGACACTCAGCAAACTCGGAGCTACAATATATAACATTAAGTATCCTGTTTTTTGTTTATTTTGTTCTTTATTTCTTTGTTGTTTATAGCACTTTGTGTACTGTGTATTTTTTCTAGCTAGTTTCACTGTGTGTGAGGTATTAACTGGAAATTGTCCACTCCTATTAAGCATCTGTTGGGTTGTTTGTTTATGATAACTTGTTGCAGTTAAACTCTTTTTTTCTAGTGGCTCCTTTAGCTGTTTAAAACTTTCATTTAAAGGCTCACTGCTGCTTTTCAGCTGTGAGTAACATTTCTGCAGTTTGTTTCCCACCCACCCTCTCTGTTGGTATAGTGTCTTTATAGTTGGTGGCTTTGCAGTTGCCCGCCCCTAGTGTAAATTTGATCTGGGACCCTCCTCCCAGTCTAGTGTCATTACCTCATTCTATCCAGTACAGGGAGAGCATTTGAGAAGGCCAATCAGCTTAGTTTCTGCTACTCCTTTCTCTCTTTCCTTTCTCTTTCCAAAAAGAAAAAAATTATCTGCTTTTACTGTATTTGTGCTTTTTCCTACTTTATTTTGCTTTTACGTCATCTTAAAAGTACTCAATTGTATTTATTACTGCTTGGTGTAACTCATTCTAAGCCTTTTAGTTTAAGCACCTGGGCTTCAGACCAGTTTTACATTAGGAAGGTTTGTGGTCTGCACTGTAGTGGCAGAACAGGTAGCTTACATCCTTCTAAGTTGGGAACTGCTGATTGAGGGCTCAGTGTCTGTTATTCTAAAGTGTATTAATTCTGGTTTAAGCACTTGGGCTTGAGGCCAGTTATTTTACATTAAGAGGGTTCGTGTTCTGCACTCTTGTGGGAGGAGAGGCTGGTCTCTGTCCTTCTGAGCTGGGAATTTCTGGTTAAAGCTTATAGTGCCTGCATATTTGAACTGCTTCTTACTGAAATTGGTACACCTCGTTTGCTGTAGCATAGACTAGATCCAGGCCTGCTGAATCTGGCTTTGTTTGTATAACTTGAGCACTAATCCAGGCAATCTTTAAAGTATTCAGTTGTATTTATTACTGCTGGTAGTAACTTGATTAAAGTGTAGCTATCATTTCTAAGTCTTTTGGATTAAGCACTTGGGCTTCAGACCAGTTGTTTTACATTAGGAAGGTTTGTGGCCTGCACTGTGGTGACAGGACAGGTAGCTTACATCCTTCAAAGTTGGGAACTGCTGATTGAGAGCTCAGTGTCTGTTATTCTAAAAGTGTATTAGTTCTGGTTTAAGCACTTGGGCTTCAGGCCAGTTATTTTACATAAAGAAGGATTGCGGTCTGCACTCTTGTGGGAGGAGAGGCTGGACTCTGCCCTTCTGAGCAGGGAATTTCTGGTTAAAGGCTTATAGTGCCTGCATATTCTAACTGTTTCTTACTGAAATTGGTACACTTTGTTTGCTGTAGCATAGAATAGATCCAGGCCTGCTGAATCTAGCTTTATTTGTATGCTTGTTGTTTGTTTATTTCCCTGAAATGGTAATTCCACCTAAAACGTGGCCTTTTAGCACTTCTGTGGATCCCTAGTGATATCTGCATTGCTTACTGTACTTATTTCCTTGTTTCACTTGAAAGAAAGTTACTGTTTGTCGTTTTTGCATTTAAATTACCTGTAACACATTGCATTTAAGTTACCTGGCACTTGCTCACTAAAGCAATTATATAAGTCACCTCTAAAAAATTAAAAGCACTACACCCTCACAAACTCCCCTTGAGTACCTTGTTCCCCATTGGCCCTTTTTTTCAATTATAAAGGAATTCCCAATACTATTCTAGCATGTCCAAAGGTCAGTTGTCAATCTCTCCGGTCCAGCTGGTGAATCTGGGAATCTTGAGGCAATGTTACAACTGCCTCATGTACACAGATAACCCTCTCCTCCTCCCAACAAATTCCAACACATGTGAGAGATGCAACCATATAGCCAAACTGGAGGCTAAGCTCTCTCAACTCATTACTGGCGTAACCAGTCAGGAGGAGAAGGAAACCACACTCACTACAATTCCAGTCTCACATAGACCTACCACGACAACAAACCAAACACATAAACACACAAAAACATACTCGAGGCTCTAAATAAAATCTGCCTAAGCAGCAGAGACCTCCAAAGCAGACACCCAAGCAACCGCTACCCCAAAACAAAACACGTGCAACACATAGCTCACAAAGCCAGTGTGCCGAACAGTCACAGCCCTTAAGGCTAAACAACACACCTGATACACTTGTAATAGATGACTCTATCGTCAGGCACACTGACGTCCTGCTCACCAGGCTGAACAGGGAGAAGGTCACGGTGAGCTGCCTGTCGGGCGCTAGGATCCACCACATAACACAAGCACTCAGGTCACTCCAAGGCAAGTACAAATATGACTCAGTCATTGTCCATGCTGGTGTGAATGACCTGAGATGTACCTCCCTGGACTACATGAAAAGAGACATAGAGGAGCTCTATGAGCATGTAGCCCAGGCCGGTATGACCCTGACCTTGAGTAGCATCTTACCCTCACTAAGAATTATGCCACAATATGAAGACAAGATGATCAATTTCAACAATTGGCTTAAGTGTTGGTGTCATTCAAAGGGGATCCAATGCCTGTCAGCATGGGATGACATGCTCGACAAGCCACAATGCTTCGCTAGGGACGGCTTGCACCTGTCACCGCTGGGCTTTCGGATATTGGCAAAGGCTCTTGCAACCCCCATAGTGCCTTTTTTAGGCAAGGCTCAAAAGACAAACCCACCTCCATAGGTATCACAAGGGATAAGAAACTAAGAGTAATGCTACTCAATGCCAGAAGTCTAAACCTCAAGATGCACTTTCGAAAATCTCCTTAGCATGGAGAACATCGATATCTGTGCAGTAACAGAAACCTGGTTCAAGGCTCCCAAGAGCACCCCAGCACTACCAGGTTATACCTCATACCATGCTTTTCGGCCCCAAAACTTGGACTGAACCACAAAAGGAGGGGGAGTATCAATATTCATCAAAGATACCCACACCTCCAGGTTGGTGGCACAGCAAGCATCAGAGACTATCCATGTGCAACTAACTGTGGGTAAAACTGCCTTCCAGTTTATAGCCTGCTACAGACCACCCTCCCAAACACAGGAACCCCACTTGGCCTTCCTGAGAATACTGGAAAATATGAAGGTCTCTCCAAACACTATTATATTGGGTGACTTCAACTACCCAAACATAGACTGGGAGCATTACTCTAGCTCCAACACCCTAGCCCAAAGGTTCCTAGAATTTATAAACTCAAATGTTATGGAACAACTTGTTACCACTCCCACAAGAGGGGAAACATACTGGACCTGATCATCACCAACATGGGGACACTATGCTCCAGACCAGAAGTGTATCCCTCACTGGTAAGATCAGACCATAAACTAATCTCACTGGATATTCACATCCCGACCCCACCCCCTGCCCAGAAAACCACAGTGAAAAACTTCTCTAAAGCAAATTTCACATGCCTCAAAACCGAGGCGAAATCCTTCAAAGCCCCCGGGCCTGTGGAAAATACGGCCCAGACCAGAATCCTTTATAAACGCATTCTATGAACACCTTCAGGAATGCATGGATCATCACAATCCCAAATAAAACCAAGAACCAATCCTCCAAAGGCAGACGTCCTGTCTGGTGGACCCCAGCCATAAACAAACTATACAACAGAAGGAGGAAGCTACTACATGATAGAGCAAAATCCCAAAAAGGGAAGGCATCTCTGATCAGTATTAGCAAAAAACTACGGGCACTCATAAAATCATCTAAGGCCAGCTTCAAGAGAAAAATTGCACAGGACACTAAGGATAATCACAAGGCTTTCTTTAGTTATGTTAGGAACCTGGGTGGGAATTCGCAGATATGCTCAGAATTAGTCCAAAATGACAAAAAATACACCGAGCCCACAGACATTGCCAGCATCCTAGCTGACAGGTTCAGTGCAAACTTCTCCCTCTCCCCACCAAAAGGGCAAATATCTATCCCAACAGAGTGCTGCCCTGACATCTCAGATGCTCAGGTAAGAGCCGCCCTCTCCAAAGCAAAAACACAGCATCAATGGGACCAGATGGTGTCCCAGGCTCGTCCTACATGAACTCAAGAAGAGCTAAACCCAAACATAAAACTACTGTTCAATCTTAGCCTTACTACAGGATATGTACCCAAAGATTGTCTTACAGCAACAGTGGTCCCTCTCCACAAAGGTGGTGCCTCAACGGATCCTGGAAACTATCGCCCCATAAGCCTGACTAGCTTGGTCTGGAAAGCTATGGAAAGGATCATCATGGACCTCATAAATAAAGATATTGGGGACCTACAGACACTGGATCCTACCCAGTTTGGCTTTGTTGGGGCAGATCCTGCCTCTTAAACCTGGTCGATTTCTTTGAAACAGTCACCAAGGCCATTGACGAGGTGAAGGTGGTCCACACAGCCTACCTGGACCTCAAAAGCCTTGATACAATACCCACTCGGGCATTATAGATAGTTCACCAGCTTAAATATAAACCCCTATGTCACTAGATGGGTTGCAAACTGGCTCAAGGACAGAACCCACATGGTTAAAATTGCTGGAGCCATGTCAGACTCCAAACCAGTTACAAGTGGCGTCCCACAAGGCTCAGTCCTGGGACCTCTCTTGTTCGTATATATTTCTCGGAGGTACAGGCCAACACAGAAGGACTGTGGCTGACCAAGTTCGCAGATGACTGTAAACTGGTTTGCCATAATCAACTCTCCAGCCGACACAAGCATCCTCCAAAAGGGCCTCATAGAAACAGACAACTGGTGCCAGAGCCATGGCCTCAAGCTAAACGCCAAAAAGTGTATAGTCATCCCCTTTGGCAAAATCAAAGTGCCCACAAATTACCACATAGGTGGTAATCCATTAAGTACAGAAGAAGTCATTAGGACCTGGGGACCCAAGTTGATAGCAATCTCTCATTTGACAACCACGTGGCCAAAGTGGTCAGAAAAACATTTTATATAGCCCACCTAATCATGAAGGGATTCACATCTAGATCAGGGGAGGTCATCGTACCTCTTTACTCATCCCTCATCAGGCCCATAATTGAGTACAATGCCCCTTTTGGGATGTACCTTACCAGACACCTGCAGCAACTGAAAGACCCCAAAAGTACATCACCAAGAGGATCAAAGGGCTCAAACAGATGCCATATGCTGCCCGGTTAAAGAAACTCCAGCTCTACTCAGTGGCATACCGCCTGCTCAGAGGCGATCTGTGCCTGACGTATAAAGCCATGTCCAACCGGAATTAATGGACATGCTGCACCTCAGAAAATCCAAATCCCATCAAGCTACCGCTGAGAGACTTGAACCTCAGCACTGAAATAAATAAGACATGCTGGAGGACAGATTCATAACCCAGAGGCTCCCTTCACTCTGGAATAAAATCCCAGTCCAGGTTAGGCAGAGTCCCACATTGACTCTCTTCAAGAGGAAT
>NC_056749.1:850297240-850377240 GCF_019279795.1 Protopterus annectens
AATGCATTATACTAGCAAAATCAGTTTTGTACCTCTGTCCATTAGGTTTATTGCCTTGTATTGCATTGCCATCATCTCGGTGGCTCATTGCACCAATATTGTCGTCGTTCGAGGATGTCCTAAAAATAGAAGGAATGTCCTGGTTTGAGGTGCCTGGTTTATTGTCTGAAAAAGGTTTAAAGTTGTTTCCCAACAGCACTCCTGTAGCTACTCCTTTTGCGCCGTTCGCGCTGTTCACTCTCCTCAATAATACTTCCTGGTTTCCTGGCACTCCAGACGATGACGTCGGCGATGGGTGGGCTGTGGGTGTCAACAGCTCGATTAGCTGTGTTAACTGGTAGGATAATCTGTCTATCTTATCAGAGTTGCCGCCTACCACCTCTGAACGAAAAGAAGTCGCTGATGCCTCCTCCACTTCCATTCCAAGGAACTCGAAACAAATAAAGCACGGACAAGTGCCGAAGACAGTCCAACTACAACAAAAGGCACTTGAGAAGAAAAAGAGGCTCAACTCCTTAGTTGAGCTTAAAACACTTTAATGTGACTCACAGCACTCCAATACACATATCACAAATAAACGCCAATTACAGAACACAGTGCGTTTTCGTTTCGTATAACTTCTTCTGATGTGTAACTGAATACATAATGGTTCCACCCCTATCTTTAAATATCCTTTAAGCTAATTACCTAATTAATTAATAAAACATTTAAATACTTTTTAATAAGCACTTCCATAGGAAACAACCTAAACATTTCTACTTAACATATAAAAACAACATCTATAAAACGCATTTTAAAAAACTACCAATATTGGCATAATACCTAAAACCAACTTAACATACTAAGTACTATTATAAATACATTTAAGATACATAAATAATACAAATATAATAATTTAATACAATTTCATAGTCAGCAGGTGTTAGCACCATCTAGTGTTCAAATATAATATTTACCTACAGATACTAAAAAATGCATAGTTCCATAGCATGATACAAAATATAAAAAATTCATACATCCTCTACCTATTCAATAAGCACAATTCAAACTTATACTAATACATAAAATTTTTTCTGTGTTCTGTAACTGGCGTTTATGTGTGATACGTGTATTGGAGTGCTGTGAGTCACATTAAAGTGTTTTAAGCTCAACTAAGGAGTCGAGCCTCTTGTTCTTCTCGAGTGCCTTTTGTTGTAGATGATTAGCCACATACCCATACACTCAGACCACCTTTTGAACTACACACATGTCTCTGGCATATTCTATGTTGTTGTGCAGGACCTGTGATGCAGTAGCCTTAACTGCATGGAAACACATGTATGAACCATCAGGTCTTGTAGCCATACAGGTATGTCCCAAGTCCTGGGTAGCATTTTGCCATTGGCCAGAATGATGCAGCAGTACAGGGACAAGGATTGCATTCCATAATCGTGTAATGTACTGGTGTAATTCAAAGAGTATCCATCATCTCTCTGCCTGGGACAACATGGTTGACAGACCACGATGCTTTGCCAGACAGGGCCTGCACCTGTCACCCCTGAGACTCTGGATACTGGCAACGGCCTGTGCTTCCCCTATAGTGCCCTCGTCATACCACGTTCAAGTGAAAGTCCACTGGTGCAACAAGGACATCCAAGAAATAAACTGTGGGTCTTGATACTCAATGATAAAAAGCAGATACTCAATATGGACTCACGGCAATCTGAAACATGGGGAACATATCTATGCAGTGATAGTTATAGTTCAAGGCTCTGGAGAGCACCCCTTTATTGGAACACATGGCCCACAGGTGTGTCAAACTTCCTGAGGGATATGTACACCCCCACGCTAGTTGCACTTGCACAATGTAAGATGTATTATGCTGAGCAACTACCTTTGTACCAAAGTTTAATCCAAAATGCACATTGTGACAGATCATCCACCATGCCTCAGAATTCCCAACTGTCATTGTGCTGTAATGGGGAATACCAGTTTTGAGACAGGAAACCATAATCATGGCCACTCAGCTATCCCATTATGAACTGGGAAGATTCATCATGTACCAACACCTGTGCTCAATGCATGTTGGATGTCAGCAACAGCAATGACCTGGATCACCATAGTCACACAAACAGGACTAACAGTATGCCACACATGGTCAGTCTTCAAAGCCAATTTTATGCTCCTTAAGAGCAAAGTGGTGACTATCATGGCACCCACGCAGATGTACAATGCATGTGCAAATGCTGAGTCCTACACAAATGCACTTTATGCACTCACATATGTGCAGTGATTGTGCCAGTGAAACAGGAACACGATTCAACCAAACACAAACATGAAGGCAAACCAGTGGTACCCTGCCTTAAACTGTACCACACAAGGTAGTAACTGTTGCAAGAGTCAACACACATGAGTGGAAGATTACCCATGGTCAGCCTCTGTAAGATGCAGATACACCATATAATGCCACACAAAGCTACTGTGAAACTAATCATCCACATATTATAAGACCAATCACAGAGGATTCCATAGCTGTGTCATGAAACATAATGGCAACAACAAGACCTGCTGTGCTTCACAGCATTATGGCATGAGATGTACTGCACCTACGGAAATAGCACCTGTTCATCCAGATAGGGTCTTGGATAACATAAACATACTGTCCTCCCAACAGGTACACATTCATATATCCATGTACACTACAGAGCCCCTGTAACCACAACTATGCAGGTACAAGCTGCACTCAGGCTGCATGGGACCTGTCCACATCCCAGGCTGTATCATACACATATATCAAAACAATTTGCTCTCGACATAAACATCATGTAAAATCACAGCTTCATGTCAGGCTGTGTACACACTGAATGGAGCACACCAACAGTTATCACAACCCACAAACGGGGAGACACCACTGATAATGGGAATTACTGCACTACTACCCTACTGAGTCTGGTCTGAAAGGCCGTGAACCTTGATCAACTTATTTGATGTCAGCAGTAAAGATGTAGATGACAGTGAGGTTGATTTCACACAGCATATCATAACCTTGCCAGGACATAAGACATCATCACCCATACTGTGTCCCAGCTCCACTCAGTATACTAGATGTACATTCCTATGTCACAGGAGTGTTTTGCAACTGGACTGCTGGAAGAACCAACACTACAGAAGGTGTCTGAATAATACATGCACCTCACACCAGTGCCAGCTACAGTAAGACAGGGTTAATTCATTGTACTCCCCCTCATTGTAGTCTATACCACACAGACTAACACAGAAGGCATCTGCCTATTGATGTATGCAAATGACTATGACCTAGGAGCAATAGCTGACTCAATGAGTGTTGCGGTCAACATACAGAAGGGCTTTGTGGGTGAGGTGTGTGACATATGGCCACAATCTGACAGCTACATATTGCATTGTCACCCCTATGTTAATAACCCTGTACCCATGAACTACCACCTAGGCAGCCGTCAACATAATAGAAACTGTGTGTAAGGGATGCAGCTGGACAGTTGTCTTTCCTGTGATAGTTACATCACCACACCTGTCAGGCAGTTGTAAGTGGCAACCCTAATCATGACAGGGTGCCATCCATGAATATAGAGATCATTGTTCAGCCATACTCAGCAATCAAGTGACCCATATCAAATCACGTTTCCGTTAAGGGGTATTGGCCATGTTCAGATGGCCTACACCAGCCTTCCCAATCCCCATCTCCACTCTGTAGCATGATGCCTACCCTAAAAAAAGCCATGTCCAACCCAGTGATGTTAGACATGCTACACATATGAAACACATACGTCATGGACATCCTCCTTCCTAGTAAAAGGATCACCACATGCTGGACAGATCCTTGTCCCATACACTTTACATACTCCTGCCATACTATGCATCCCTGTCCAGCAAAGCTGCACATTGCCCCTCTTTCAGACATGGTGTGATGACCGCATGGTAAATATATCACTAACCCTATGGATCAGTTATGTGGCACTGCTTGACCTGGCCCCAGAAACCCACCTTTTGGCTACAGCTAGGTAACCTTTCATGCTAGACTTATACATGACCCAGGGCATATAGCCTACTAGTTGACTTTGACCATACATGCTATAGTTGATATCCAGTCCTGCAAATACCATCAGGCTAGCCAGTGTCCCGTGTGTATCACATGTGCAACACAGGTAATACATGGCAGGATGTTGAATTGTTGTACAGTGCCGCGTAGATGTATATGGCAAAACACATACATGTAAAACCTTCCATGAGCAAGTCTACAGGGTCACAGGTCATGTCCATTAAGGCAGTGTAAGTCTTTATATGTGACATATACACAGCATCAAGGTCGACTGCATTAATGTGAACACATCCAGGCATGTGCTAATAGGTAAGAATACAAGTACAGGCAAACAGACATGCCCACATCAAGACAGCATCCACATGCAGTATGAGCAATGTCATCAGGTGACACACACATACATGGTGATAATATCCAATCACCATTGAGTATCTAATGTGTGTGACACAAAAATGTCAGTGGTGTCAGTGACATGTAGATTTGAAAAGACAACTATATAATCATAATAAGTGTGATACACATGTATGTTCAGCTGTACCTCTGTATGTCTCTGTGAGTTACTGTGACCTGTCTCCATCATTATGTCTTCCAGGTATGCCGCGTGCAAGGCTGCCACCTTATACCCGCTTGGAGGATGAGGTCCTCATCCCATACCTACTTGATAATCATCATGTACTGTTCAGCCATGTGCCACAGGGTGCACAGCATTGGGATGCCCTGTGGCAGAAACTTTGCAGGAGGGTTAATGATGTGGGTGGCCACAACCGCACATATCAGCAGGTGCGCAGACACTGTACAGACCTAATTAGACAGGCGAAACAGCGTACAAATGCAATCGCCAGGGAACAAGGTGCAACAGGTGGTGGGCCACCAACCCAGCCCCCACTCACACGTACCAGTGATGTGCATGTGTGTACACCCTGTTATACATTGGCTCCACATGATCCAACTATGGCCTTTGTGTAATGGTTATATTGCAGATGTGGAACACTAGACATCCTACAGGCCTTTGCACATCTTGTGTAGGCGTGACATCAATCCACCACATAAGATGTATTGAACATCTTGAGTGTGTCACGACATGACAGCAGTCAGCTGTACAGTATCCAGATACATACACAGACAACCACATCAGGCCACAGATACAGTACATTCCCCTTGCTGGTGTCAGACATCACTGTCATCCTTGCTCCTCATGTGTGTGTGTGTGTGTGTGTGTGTGTGTGATACACAGATGTCATGTGGGACATGGTGTACTGACGAGTTTGCCATGTCTGGCCATAGTTGCCAGCCAGCAGCAATATCGTTGCAGATGTGCAGGGGTGTCATCCGTATATCCTTCAGTGACTGTGTCACACATTCCACATTATGGTTTAGTGTGTATACACCTCAGTGATGTGGGTCACATTCGACAGTATAAATGTATTGTATCTGAACACAGTCATGGCTATGAACTGTGTCTGTAACTCACACTGTATAGCAATAGAGAAACCACATGATTCCCTGCAATGGCCATGCACATCAGCTAAATGTGCAGTATATCTGTAGGGTGGACAGACAACACTGCGTCAGTGGAAGGTCCATGTTAGTATGACACATCCCTGCATTGGGACACCGTTACTCCACTGTATATTTAACAGGACACCATTGTGTTAAACATGTATGCATGTCATTGCACACATCAGCAGATCACATGTCTTTCTACATGTGATTGTCAAGGTCATATGCCACACATCAGGCAGGTGTACTATTAACCTGTGCTGGTCTACATGGTGTGACACAGGGATGTATGCTAACTACTACTATAATTGTGTAATGTGCATGCCTTCTGCTATGACACATGCATGCTGTTGTGTGCAACCCAGGGATGTATGATAACTACCACTATTATTGTCTGAGCTGCATGCCTTCTGTAATATCACATGCATGTTGGGTGCCATAGCGTGTGTCTGTGTGTGTCTGTGTGCATGTCTGTGTGCGTGTTTGTGTGTGGTGTGTGTGTCTGTGTGTGTCTGTGTGTGTTGTGTGTGTCTGTGTGTGTCTATGTGTGTGTGTCTATTGTATAGATTGTAATGTACAGTTCTTGTCTGCTCCTCACAGGTGTTGATGTAGGTGCATTCCCCTCCTGCGGTCCATCTGATGTTAGTGTCCCACCAGACTCTAGCAGTGATGATGAATGTATGATTGAAGCACAGGCAGGGCTGTCAGGGGCTGAATCTGTGGCATTGGTTGCCATTCCACCTATATCCCTCTCATCCCCGCACACAGTTCTCATGCCAACACATACCCCATCACCAGTGGCCATAGAGGAAGGACAGTTGGCATGTGGTAGCTTGGAACAGAAAGTGTAGAGGCTATGGAAGGTGTGCCTGCACACCATGGTGTCAGCCAACTGACTGGTGATGCCCCACATAGGCATGTGCCCAGTGCTGCTCATAGGAGGACCTCTGGCCAGCATGCCCCTGCAAGACAGAGCACAGCAGCTGGTGTCACCAGACGCATGTTTCAGGTTGTAATGGAGGCACAGACATGTGCTGAATGGCACAACAGAGAAGGTCAGAGGTGTCAGAGTGCTGCTGTCCGTTCTTTAACCAACAACATCCAGGCAATGGCAAATGCTCACCATCATCTTGCTGAAGTTTTGGATAGACGATTGGGTGACATGGTTGGAGTCCTTGACCGTGGCACGTCAATCCGCGAGCGTGAGATGTCTGTGCTGGAACATCTGGTAGGAGTGTAATGTGCATGCCTTCTGCTATGACACACGCATGCTGTTGTGTGCAACCCAGGGATGTATGATAACTACCACTATTATTGTCTGAACTGCATGCCGTCTGCCGTATCACATGCATGTTGCATGCCTTCTGTCATATCACATGCATGTTGGGTGCCATAGTGTGTGTCTGTGTGTGTCTGTGTCTGTGTGTGTTGTGTGTGTCTGTGTGTGTGTGTCTGTGTGTGTTTATGCATGTGTGTGCATTTATTGCATAGATTGTAATGTACAGTTCTTGTCTGCCCCTCATGGGCATGTGGACATAGGCCAGCTACATCACCTGTTGCAGGTCTACGTGAACGTGCTACCTCACATGACCACTCCCATAGTGGCGGTAGCAGCAGCAGTGCAGCTGGTGCTGTGCTGTCCACACCAGGACACACAGGCCACGTGTAAATAGCCCTGGACGGTTCCCAACAAGAACACAGTTCCAGTGGGCATGTGTCATCAGACAGTACCCAATCTGCACCTCTGCCTGGTAGTGCCCGTGCAACCCCTGGCAGGTGCAGGTCATGTGGCCATGGCTGGACACCATAAACTGTAAAACCTGGCCTGTACAGTCTACAGCTGTCAATAATACCCCTGTGTAGGCCAGACACATGCCAGAACTGTGTGCATACATACACGCACACGCCGGAAACATATGTAGGGCACCGCAACACACACATGCATAACATCTACACATGCCCAATGAGAGCAAAGGCCCTAATTCACACACATGATGTCATCCAATGGTGCAGCCTAGGCCTCTGGCAAACATTATCACCATTTGCATATGATGATGCCTGTGCCGCATCCCAGTCATCCACACCATCGGTGCAGGGACATGCTCATATGGTCTGATGCACAGGGTGAACAGACTAGGAAGATAATTGTAGATTACAATTGTTGTGTAGTGTTAACAGGCAGCAGACATACCATGTACTATAGGTTTAGAATGCATTGTGTACTGTTAACAGTATGCGTTATGTGTAGCAACAGTAACTGCATGTTGGTCTTGATGTTCTGCCTTCCTCCTTCAGGTCTAATTGCATTTGCCGGTGGATGTCAGTGTTTGCAGTTAGTGTCCCATATGTAAATGTGGACTACTCACAGGTATATATGAAAATACCAGCATGCACTTTGTAGCTTTCACATCACAGTTAGACCCCATGTTCCAAACACGTCTACTGATCTAATGATGCAAGAGCATGATAGTTGTGTATTAAGCTACTGTGGCTACAGATGTGACATCCATACCGGGTGACATCACAGGTACAGTTACATTGAGTGGGGAGGTAAGAGAGTGGTCTAGCTGATGACAAGGGTAGAGGCCAGTGGAAAGTGTGTTGCCTCATTGGGAAGCAGTAATACACGTTCCCATGACAGGATGCGAACACACAAATACACCCACACACTCGGGTATTCACACACATGTATTCAGAGACACAGCAACACATCCACACACTCACAGATTCACTGACACAGTAACACACACACACACACACACACACACACACACACACACACACTGTGGCATTCACTATTGAATAGACCTATGTCACACACATACAGATACCTGACATGTGTGAGATACACACCCCTGCCTATGTCCTGCTTTCTACATTGCAGTCTGTACAGATGTCTACAACAGTGTACAGGAGAGTGAGTAACAATTGAGATGTATTCCCAACCATACGTAACATATATGGACACACACACCACCACACATGCTAGTACTGTGAATCAAACACCTGCCTATCTCATGATAAGTATGACAGACTTACAGCAGTATTGCATGTGCTACAAAGTGTACTGATGCTTCCTTTGGCATGGGAGGTCTTAACTGTTACAGGTGTCAAGTGATTTACCTTCGGTGTCACCCTGACCACTGTCTAAGTTGTGTGTGTTCCCCTTCAATTAACAAAACCATAGCTTAGCAGTTACACAGGTTATTGTAGGATTGGTTGTGACACACCTGTGAGCTGTCCTCAGCAAACATCCATCTGCAAAGATGCCCCACCACTTAGTTATGTCCACAAATCTGCCCATACCTGAAGTACAGCTTACTGTACTTACAGCATATCACCATATACAGTTGGCAATGTTGAGGCTGCATTGCAACTGCATGTTGTACTAAGACACACATCACCTGCAAACATTAGCAACTGCACACACATGGTATCGGAATACACACCACTACATGTACATGTGTGTAGGTCCTACATTCCTGTCATTTGTGTATGTTTGTAGGCATTGCATTTGGTGGACATGTGTAATGACATACATGACACATGGAATGTTGTATGATATGATAGGTGTCATTGGTGACCAGTACAGAGGGAATGTTACCTCTGTCAACATTGATATCACACCTTATGTACTGTTAGCATTCAGCAGCCTTGGACCTACCTTCCATGTGCATGTGTGTAATGGCTGTAGCCACCTGTCTGCACAAAGGACAACAATAGCTATGCTATTTACATATATGTTGTATGTGTGTGGCATGTACATATCCAGGGCAGGTACATGTATGTCATATCCAAACATAAGGGTGTTTACAGGTATACAGCAACAGCCATCTGTTAATGCTGTAAATAACCAAGGGACCCTGGTATGTGCACCGCTGACCTGGTTACAAACAGTGGGATCATTGCATTGCATAACACATGATGCAACTGTGTCAGTACATGGGTACTCTGCACAGTTGATGTAGAGCTAGGTACAGTCCACCGGTCAAAGGACACATGATGTTGTACTATTATATGTCATACCACATGTATGGATGTGTGTTGGTGGTCCGAGGGCATGGTGGTGTCTGAGGGTTACCTCCTAGAATGCAGCTTTTGACACTCACTGTGACCAGCACCTGACTCATCTGTGATGCCTTTTGTGGGACTACTGGTCAGTACATGTGAGTGGCCTTTATGTATGTGGGAACACCACCACCTGGAGTGCTCCGTACCTATATTATGGCCCACACGTCTGGTTCTGAGGTATATGGTGGTAGTTCTATTGTGCACTACAGAGCCTTCAGCCAGGTGTTCCTCACTGCACAGATATCAGTATTCCCCATTGTTGGATCTACAGTGAGCAGCTGTGATTACGAACACTACACATCTAACACTGGTTAGCATAAGCATACAATGCAGTTGTCTGCTAGGTGTCAGGATGTTATCCTGTGTTTTGGACATTTGCCTTGGAATGGCACTATATGGGCGAATGCGACCTAGGTATTATCCCCATTACCTTGAATCATGGATGCATGTGATCTGTGACAAAGGCCTGTCTTCTTTCAGTCATGTCATCCCAGAATGACAAACACTGGACAACCTCATAATTACAGCAGAACATTGGCTCATTGTGTTGGTCAAACAGTTGCCACTCCTAGCATGATATCACTGTGAGTGGTAGTATTGTGCTTGGTATAGAATGGTACATCTAAGGTGATGGACAGCAGCAGATGTTGTGTAGATGACTAGTGTCAGATATATGTAGTGCAGCGTTTCTGCTAACAATGACAACTACTAACACCGGAGTCCATTACAATGTGTTCTGTATGTCTAACTGTAATAGCATGGCCACTGTGGCCTTCCGTGTTTAGAATCAGAGTGCATCCCAAACAGCCCTGTGCTACTAAGTGTATGAGCATGCCCAGTATAACCTTGTGTAGTTGGAGACATAGTGCATTCCAAACAGCCCTGTGCTACTAAGTGTGTGAGCATGCCCACTGACACCTTGTGTCGGTTATGTGCCTCTATGTGTATGGGCATGGCCATTGTAACCCTGTATAGTGATAGTAGTTGTCCATTCCACAGATGGGCATACTCCAGTTCAGGATGGATTCCTACTTTAAACACACAGGTTCACAGGTATGTACATCTTAACTGCCAGCATCCCTGTTCATGTCCACAGTCCTAGAAGGTCATAATGACAGCCTTGAAATGTGTAGTTTCTGTGGCGCGACTCCTAACTATGTAGTACTGTAATAGTGATCTGTAGATAGGCAAATGTTCTGATCCCACCACTGGCGTGTGTGTGTGTGTGTGTGTGTGTGTGTGTGTGTGTGTGTGTGTGTGTGTGTGTGTGTGTGTGTGTGTGTGTCTCCGTCTGCCTGAGGACAGAACAATGCTTTTAGACTACTCACACTCCATACAATTCCTACACCCAACTTTGGCAAGGCTGATGATGTCACCCACCTAGAAATGCACCTCTGGGAGTGCTGTGACCCAGTAATCTTGGTAGCACATTCTGCAATGCTGTAGTGTGATAAAGTAGTTAGGTCGGTCTTCTAATCCCAGATTTGCCAACTGTGTGTGTGTGTGTGTGTGTGTGTGTGTGTGTGTGTATGTGTGTGTCTGCGTGAGACAAGTGCAATGCTTTATAGAGTATGCACTCTCTGTACAAATCACATGACCGCCTTTGTCAATCTTGTTGATGACACCCAACTAGGAATACACCTCTAGGAGTGTTGTAACCCACTATTTGCTGTAGTGCATGCCGTAAATGTGTATTGCTGCAGTGTGATACGGTAGGTAGGCGTTCAAATCCAGGACATGGCAATTGTGTGTGTTTGGCTGTCAGACGCTGTGTGGAGGTACCTGTGAGTGTCTAACCACTGGACATGTTGGGGAGCGGATTTTGTAGTTTTCCTATATTGTGTCCATCTTATGACACAATGGCCACCTCAAGAGGAGTACAGATGTCAGTCAGCCATGGGACTGTGTTGGCAAGCCATACCCCTACATTTGGCAAAAGGCCTGGTGAACAAAGTATGCAACCCTACTAATACCTGGTATATGTCCTGAACCCATGTGTCATACACAAACACACTTGCCTAGGATATCCCGCTATGTTGGTAGTACCATGCACATTGATGACAGATAGTAGGCATGGTGTGATTGCAGTGGGCTGCAGAGGACATGGTACCCTGTACAGTGGTACAATAGGTACATAATTGCGAACAATGTGCCTTCACTATGTTCCCTACTGGATGCCTGCAACATATGTGGTGCCGTCAAATGTGATCCACAGAGGCCATACAATGCCATACACGTGTGCCCTGTATGAACCGATGCCACTGACACCAGGGAATACCTGTATCATGCTATCAATGCAGGTGCAGGGTCAACCTGCTGACTATAAGCAGGTTTTGCCACACCAGTCTATGTACACAACATGTGCCTGCCAGACCAGGTACACCTGTACATGTCACTGTACAGTATTGTGGGACATGCACATCCCAGGCAATGTCCATGTCAAGGACTATCAAACAGACATGGCATGCATTGCAAAGCTATGGCCATACACAATGGTGACCAGGATGTCAGGGCAGTTCATGCTGTACCCATCTGTGAGGGACTTTGCAGGAACTACACCCCTGTACCACACTGCACACCATTGTTGGGTGGCGCGATGCCAAGGATTTCCCCTCACCCAGCCTTGTACAGCCATCTTGCACAGCCAGCCACTACACACCCATGAAACAATGCATACATGCATGTCAGTACTGGCACCTTCTGCCTGTATGTGGGTTATGATGCTCTCGACCACAGTCACTCCCAGTATAACCCTCATTGGCATACCAACAGATGTTAAACACGTTCACACGCCCTAGCCCATAGAACCTCCAGATATTCCCTGTGGGGCATGTAGTCATGAGCATTACTGCAGTGTGGCAAACTAAGTAGTTAGGGAGTGTATTTGTGGCCCTGGCAAAGACTGTCAATGCGAGTCCATTAGAGAGTGTGGTTGTAGTGGCAATGGCATCCGTTCACATGGACAGCCATGTGTGCTACACTTAATGTATGTCTACTATATCTCTGTTGCAGGTGTCTCTCACCAACACACATATATGTTCTTACAGCAAAGCAACATGTCAGCTTTGTGGCACATGTAGTAACTGCATGCACATGTAATAGTAATGACTAGTCAGTCAGGGGTTTGACCCCTGTACTGGTAGGCATGTGACAGACGATGCTTAGGTTTTAGTCTCCAAGCCCTTCTCTGATGTACTTTGTCTGTCCCTCCCACACACTCTCTGGTGGATGTGGAGGTGTACACCTGCTCAGCAGCAGCATGGGTATTGTAAGTGATGGACATGATCAGGTGATGCCCTCTGCACCTATTGCAGTCCTCCTCTAGCTGATTGCATGTGGAACAGCTATGATGATGTTCCCATAGCCATTCACATGATAAACACAGTACATTATCTAGGAACATCATGTTGGTGTCTGGCCATGACAGTCACTGTGAGTGGTACCTGGATGTGTTGTTTTGAAACGACATCACAGATGATATCTGGATGTTCCTCAAACATCATACACAGTGGGAAATAGTCTAAAGACAGGAGGCTGATGTGCCAGACATGACTACAGTATGTAAGTGTAGCTATGCTGCATTGAGACTACTGCCTGTTTAATATATTGTGCATGGTAATGGCTATTCTGCATGTTTTAAAACAGACATGCCAGTGCTCTGTTCATGAGGGACCCCCATCTGTAGGGCCATCTGTGGACTGGTCAGTGTGTGGAACCATTTGTTTCCTGTGGTACACACTGAACACACATCTGTGCACAGCAGGAGCATAGTGTGAGGATTGCAGCCAGTACATGGTGATAGGGAGGTGTTACTGCCATCGCATCCCTGACTGGACATATGTCACATGAAACAGTGGTATGACATACACTGTCTGGGGTTCCCAGTGACAAGCAAATAATGGGCAACTGTTCATAGCTGCAGTCACACATCTTCTACACATTGTATAGATGTCATGCAGTATATATGCATGTGTTGTGCTCCCTCTGCAAATATTTACCATCTGTTGTGTTGGGTTGATGGTCATATCTATGCATACTGTTGTAAGCAACCCTGAATGCTGTTGTCTATTACTAAGCCATATCTGTGTTTAAACTGCAACACCATAGGTTGTATGGGTTTGGAGGTCCCGGCAGAACCTCCTGTCCCACTTCAGCTGACCATGGCACCGGGCACCAGCACGTCTGGGGCCCAGCCATAGACCTCAAGCTCTGTTGGCTCTTCACCACCTTCTGGTGATATCACCACTGAGGATGGGGCATGTTCTCCCTGGGAGCAGGGCCAAACAGGAACATGTCTGCTGTCGTGCGGTTCTGCATGTGGTGCATTGGGGGCTCAATAAGGGGTTCTGAAGCCAGATACGCAAGCTCAAGGGTGGAGTGTCACATTTACAGGGTGAGGCTGCCCCTCCTGGACAGCCCCCATCACTGCCTCCTTTGCAGCTGTTTTGGTGCAGTGGCAGGTGCCCATGGCTGGGGACCTCCGTCCCACCGTTCCCATGGGCTTATGAATGTTGAACACCCATCCCCATCCGAGGTGTATCCCCCCACATGTGTCATATACCAACCCTCATAAGGCCAATCAGTTCCTAGGACATCATTTGCCCCATACATAGCTGTCCATTTCACACACATGCCCACTGGACACATGTAACCCTTGTAATATGCATCACAACATACTCCTGTTATCCTCACCCCTGTCCCTCAGGTGCACGATTCTGGTATGCACATCTCTCCTAAATGTTCCAGGTACACGTGATGCGGACGACCCCATTGTACACACAACACTACCAGTCCCTCTATGGTTATCCCATTTACCTTTATCATGATGATGATGTTGCACACAGCACCTTGCAAGAGTACTGTTCTCACATAATGATTGGACAGGTACTGTTGTGTTAATGTACATTACATGCACAGACTGATGTATACGGCCAATGTACAACTGTTTGTGTGTATGAATGACACATGTCTGTCTGAGGGAGTCCTGATATTACATAGGACAACACCACTACATAATACAGGTGCCGCTGGTGTTTCCCTTTTCTTTCATTTGTAATGCTTTGTTGCCACATGGTATGTTTCTGATATATCTCTATATATGTATGTACCTATATACTGGACATAAACACTCACACATACATCTACATGATGGGATACAATCCTATACTGTTGAATGACTGTGCTGTATGATATGTTGTGGTAATGTCCAATGTCTGTATATCTGCCATGGTGTATTGGTAAATCACATTAGCTGTTTGTGCAGGGTCCTGGTTCTGAGCCTTGCAGAGGCCGTTTATTTTATTCAGAACAAAGCCATTGGATACGGAGGGATTAAGGCTCATTAAAGCAGTTGTGAGCGGGTGTGTGTGGGTTTGCATGGTGTTAAGTAATGCAAACCCCTGGTTACAGCTTCTTACACTCAGTTAGCCTCTACATTGCTTTACCAGTGCAATACTCGCATACTGATGGCCAAACAGGCTTACACCCGCTCGCTCCCGCACTTCCAAATGCACTGACATTGGTGCTTGCATCTGACACTCACACCCCTGGGTGGAAGCGAGGACCACAATATTACCTTGTGATGTCTATTACATCGGATTACATGCCTACGATATCAGGAATGGTTGCCCATTAGGCGACGGCATGCCATTCGACTGTACGGAATCAGCGGTCTGTCCAGTGTTTTATTCATATTATTTGTGTGTTCCTCTTACAATCTGCACCCATCTGGCTGATACATGGGAACTGAGACTCTTCAATACAGAAAAGTAATTGGGTTTTGGGACCCACATCCGTCAACCAAGTCATGCTACTGCATACCTATTATTCTGTCATCTTTCTAAGGTAGTCAGCGGAATATGTGCTTTCTGTCCCTATCAGACCTCTCATACGATTGGGGAAAAATTTAGACTGAATCAGGGAGACTATATAACAACATCAGGGACACATTTAAATTATTGGTGCTATTAATGTGACATATTGACAGACTCAGAGCATATGTATTCATACACATTGTCTGAGGTACATGCTGTTTATGACACTTAATTGTTGTTGTTATTCTTTATGTGTAATCCACCACCTTTGATCCTAATATCACTAGTTCTAGGAGGGATTAGGTAGGACAGAGTTAGAATCTGAGTCAACATCGGGGGCATCCCTGGTAATCGGGGACAGTTCAATGATATGGTCCCTATGTGTTCCCCCAATGGTTTCCAGTGGATAGTCTCTTAGGGGATGGGAGGTATGGGCATGAGCTATGCCCATATTGGAATATTACTTACATCCCCAGGGCGGTCCTAATATGGCTCTGCCAGCCAACGCCTGCACTCCTAGGCCCATAATTGCATTCCCATAGTTCCCCCACCTGCCACTCTTCTACAGCATGCATCCTTACTGTGGGTGCAGGTGGGGTATAAACACACCACTACACACTCCCCACTCTCCCCATGTCGGGGCACATGTCATACGTTGTGTCGACCCATGGGTTATCAGACTTGCACAACCTACTGGTCCATGCACATCTACAGCCTGGTTTGATAAATCATTACCGGGACTGGCTCCAATCATTAATTTTTGGTGTCACACAAGGGACATCAATGTCTATGTTTCAACTTTAGACCTTGCAGGTCTCTCCCACTGGTAATATCTTGCTGGTGGTCTAGGAAGCAGTGGTGTGTTTACTTTTATTGTGTGGCTGTATGTCTCACTGGTCTAGCTGGGGGGGTGGAGTGGTGATGCTATGTGTTACATGTTTGTTTATTGGACCTCCCACCACCATATGCAAGACCTGTGAACATATGTTACTCGTAACTGCTGTATCATATCCTATCTACATACATGTGTATATTTACTGTAATATACATATATATATATATATATATATATATATATATATATATATATATATATATATATATATATATATATTTACATTAATATATGCAGATATATCTGCATATGTATGTATACATGTATATTTATATATTGCTGTATATATATATATATATATATATATATATATATATATATATATATATATATATATATATATTTATATAATCTAACGACATATGGGTCTATGGTTGTCTGCATATGTATATATTTTTATGTGGGTATGTATCTGTATTCTTTCTCTGTATGTATACATTCATACTACGGTGAGGAGAGGCATATCTCTATGTTGCGATGGGTAGATATACACACACACACACACATACCTCTATATATATACTTCTACATCTGGTTATTCCGTTCCTTGCCATGTAGATTACACTTTGCTTTAGTGGGTCCCGCAGTGGATGTGGCTGCTCGTTGGGCAACGCCTCTGCCCAATGAACACATTCGCTTGCATCCCTAGGGCCGTCCATATTGGCCCACATCAGCCAACACCTGCACACCTAGACACATAATTAGCTACCCATAGTTCCCCCACCCTCACTTCCTCAACAGCTCCCATCCTTACTCTGGGACCTGGTCTGTTCTGGACACTCCACTACACGCTGCCCACTCTCCAGTTCATGGGACCCATTTCATACAATTGTCTCGGCCCATAGGTCATCAGGGTTACCCACCCTTGTATTCTGAGTCTGTATACACCGCAGACAAAATGGCCGGTCTATCACCTTCTTTTGGTTTGGGCAATTTTTGGGGTGTCCTGCAAGGGACACTCCAGTCTGTGTTCCATGATTAGAATCCACGGGTGCACTGTGTACCCCTCACGGTTGTATCCTGCCTGTGGTCTGGGGAGCAGTGGGCACTTTACATTGATTGCGTGTATGTTTCCCGTCTCCGGCTGTGGTGGGCGGGGTGGAAAGGCATGCTGCGTGTTTCATGTTTCTTGCCTGGGCTCCACACTTCCATTGGCATAGCCTGTGAACATATGTCATTCCTGTGTGCTGTTTCCTATCATAGCTTTATATCTCTGTATATCTAAGCACACACACACACACACACACACACACACACACACACACACACACACATATATAGCTATATATATATGTATTCATGTATGTATATATGTACATATATATATATATATATATATATATATATATATATATATATATATATATGTGTGTGTGTATATATATATATATATATATATATATATATATATATATATATATATATATATATAAATATATGTATATATATATTTATATGTATAGATATATATATATATATATATTTATATATATATGTGTGTGTATGTGTCTGTAAACCAATACATACCCCACGCATACACACTTACACATGCATAATTGTGTTTATATATGCTTCACCGTCATACTAGTGCCTTATTCATTATGACATTGACACTTCACTCCAGTTATCTTATAATCGATATTTAGCAGTTTATACAGTGGACAGATGTCGCAATATGTTAATTTATGGATTACCGATGGTAATTGGAATGTGATCCAGTGTGATTCGGTACGAGAATGTCTTCTCATTAGGGGGTTGCTGTAATGAATGCACTATTGCTGTGCTGCTCCATATGCATATATACCCATATACCCATGGCTCCTGGTTCCCCAAACACACACCCCAACAACTCCCTAGCACTGCTGTCATCCATTCTCCTGTCAGATTCGTGGTGTATTGACACCAATACACACTGGCCACTCCCTGCTCCTATAGAGCCATCCTATCAGTTTACTCACTCCACATATCCTCAGAACTCCCATACGTTTAGTCCACAAACATTGGTGACGTGAGCGACCAAAGGAATACTATTTGCAATTATTGGGTTGCCCCACATGGAACACACATGTGTTTATGGCAGGATTAGACTCTATACTTCATTACATCCTTACTCCTATTAACATAACACTACAATTCATTAATATGTATGACTATGCGGTATCGCACATGTTACACATGGGAGCCTAATTATGTACATGTTCATCGTATTTCTTTTACAATTAGACTGGTTTAGAACTTGGCGTTGCCATAGCAGGCAGATCACAGGAATGATTCCATGTGTGAGGAAGCCCTCACATTTGATTATCGACAGCACAGCACTGACTTTGGACACTGTACACACCTCTGTGTTTTAGCAGTTTCATCCCGTCCCTCTTCCGCAAGCTTATTATACCATCTACTGTCGATGTTTGTATGTGCACATTCCTGTTATTTATGTCTACAAATGGAATGCATGTGTTACAGAGAATGTACTTCTACATATTGATGTCTGCATGTGTGTGTGCATATATACCTATTACGAACTCGCTGACCTCCATGGGGCGGTCCAATTAGAACCGGGCCATCCAACCCTAGCATGCCTGGATCCATAATTTCATACCCATAGTTCCTCCACCCCACCTGTGTTCAACTTACACACATAACTTTCATTATCCACTTGTTATCGCAGCCATGACACACCTCCAAACATTGCCCTCTCCAGAGTGTTAGGGGCCCTACACATATGTTGTCCCACCTCGTGTATTCTCAGGCTCTCCCACCATTTAGTCTTTGAACATACCTGCCATTGCTTGTGTAATCGATGGAAGCCCAAATGCTCTATATAATTTTTGGGTAGTCCCAGCAGGGACTACCCTCTGTCTGTGTGTAAAGTAGACTTAGCAATTCAACAATGTTACTCCCACTGGTAATATCCTGCCTGTGGTGTGAGTAGCAGTGCTTTGCTCATTCCTGGCCAGCGTGATATGGCATATGCTGACAGCACTCTATGATACTATAGTTGCTGTTGATTCCCTTCTCATCCCTTGTCTATGCTTTATTGTTACAACATTCATTCGTCATATATATATATATATATATGTGTGTGTGTGTGTGTGTATATATATATATATATATATATATATATATATATATATATATATATATATATATATATATATGTGTGTGTGTGTGTGTGTATATACATATATATATATATATATATATATATATATATATATATATATTACATCTGTATATGCTGGGCACTGCTTACACCCACGCAAGTACACCCACATATGCTTACTGTTTGTTATATATGTTTACTGCTGCTTATTTGTGCTTACTTGTGCCTTATTCATTATGACAGTACCACTTTGATTGAAAGGATCTGGTTAAAAATCCCATGCGATACTCAAGTTCACTTTTACATGTTATTATGTCAGTTTTACAGCAGAACGACATTCATTCCACATGGAAAATAATATGTGCTATACTCGAAATTGAACCATGAATGCCTGTTTGTTAGGTGGATGGTCTAACCACTACACTGTTGGTGTGCTGCCCCATTTAGAAGTATACCCATCGTTAACAGTTACCCCAACACATGCCTCAACAATTCACTAACACAGCAGGCATCCATTCCCCAGTTGGATTCATGGTGTATCCACACCGGTATACATAGGCCGCTCCCTGCCCCTGTAGAACCATCCCATGGGTGACTCATTACACATATCCTCAGGAAACCCTAACGTTTAGTCCACAAACATTGGTGACATGAGTGACCAATAGGACACTATTCGCAATATATGTCATATCCCACATGGGACACACTTGTCTTTATGTCAAGATTAGACTCTTACTTCCTTACATACTTACTCCCCTTAACATGACACTACAATTAATTAATTAGTCTGACTATATGGTAAAGTACACGTTACACATGAGAACTAATTATGTACGTGTTTGGCGTGATTAATTAACAAATGGACCGGTTTAGTAATTGGTGTTGCCGTTGCAGGCAGATCACAGGGATAAATCCCTATGTGACGCAGTCCTCACATTTGATTTATTCAGCACAGCAATGACTTTGGACATTGTACACACTTCTGCGTTTTAGCAATTTCATCCCTTTCCTCCAATGCACTACCTCTTATTCTATCTACTGTCAAGGTTTGTAAGGGCACATTCATGTGTTTATGTCTGCAAATGGAATGGATATATTACAGGGAATGTACTTCTACATATAGATGTATGCATGTGTGTATGCATACATACATATAACTAACTCTCTGGCCTCCACGAGGCGGTCCAATTAGAATCAGGCCATCCAACCAGGAAACGCCTGGATCCATAATCACATCCCCATGGTTCCTCGACCCCACCCGACTTCGACATACAAGCAATCCATCCATTATCCAGTTGCTTTCACAGCCATGACACACCACCACACATTGCCCTCCTCCCAGCGTTAGGGGCCCTACACATATGTTGTCCCAACACATGTATTATCATGCTCTCCCACCATTTAGTCCTTGAACATACCTGCCCTTGCTTGTATAATGCACAGAGTTCCAAATACGCTGTCAATTTTTGGTAGTCCCACTGGGGACTACCCTCTGATTGTTTGTAAAGTTGACTTAGCAGATCAACAATGTTACTCTTACTGGTGAATCCCTGCCTGTGGTATGAGTAGCAGTGCTTTACTCACTCCTGGCTGGCTTGTTATGACTGTTATGACTTACGCTGACAGCACTATATAATACCATAGTTGCTGTTGATTCCCTTCTCATCCCTTGTCTATGCTTTATTGTTACAACGTTCATTCTTCATATATATATATATATATTATACATGTACATACTTATATACATTTCCTATGCTGGGCGCTGCTTACACCCACGTATGCGCACTCACATATGCTTAGTGTTTGTTATATATGTTTACTTCCACTTATTTGTGCTTACCAGTCCCATGCGATACTCAAGTACACTTTTATATGTTATTATGTCAGTTTTACAGCAGAACAACATTCATTCCACATGGAAAATGATATGTGCTATAGTTGAACTTAAGCCGTGAATGCCTGTTCATTAGGCGGATGCTCTAACCACTACACTACTGGTATGCTGCTTCATTTATATGTATACCCATGGTTCATAGTTATCCAAACACATGCCTCAACCCTTCACTAACACAGCAGGCATCCATTCTCCAGTTAGGAAAACCACACCACTACACATGCGCCATTCTCTACTGCTCTGGATCTGTCCCGCATGTTGACTCACTCCAAGTATATTCAGACTTCCCAAGCCTATTCTCCTGGCACATACGTTCATATGATGGTCAGGGTGTTCATATGGTCATCTGGTTTTAGGCTTCTCTGACTGGGGACCGGGGCTGCCCTGTACCCATTTGAAAGTCAGCCTTAGCACGTAGACAAAGTTCGTTCCACTGTTAGCATTCTACCAGTGGTTAGAGAAGCAGGGGGTTTGCCCACCTCTGGCCAGCTTGATAGTCAGCACTAGATAATACGGGTGTTCTGCTGCTGTTTTCCTTTGCATTCATTATGAATGCTTTCTTGTGCCCATGTTCATTCTGTAGATATATATATATATATATATATATATATATATATATATATATATATATATATATATATGTGTGTGTGTATGTACGCATGCATATACATCTACATGATTAATTACTTTGATCATACTGTTGAATGACTGTGCTGTCTGCTATGTTTGTGATAACATCAGAGTTAGGTATAACTGCCGTGGCTTAGTGGTAAATCACATTGATTGTGATGTGTAGGGTCCTGGCGTTGAGCCTGGCCGAGGTGGTTTATTGTGTTGCTGGCCAGAACAAGGGCCATTGGACAAAGGGTGAGTACAACACTTTTCAGCAGTGGTTTTCCATTTAAATGCCATTTCCTGTCACACAAACACCTTCTGCATTCTTACTTTGATACGTCACCCCAGTTCACATTTCAATGGTATTATTTCTTTATACAGCATAAAATTAGCTGGATATTTTCATATACGGATTATGCGTCATAACTGGTGTGTGCTGCAGTCAAACCAGCAACGTCTGCTTGATAGGCGGATGCTCTAACCACTACACTATTGCTGTGCTGCTTCACTTGCATGTATACCCATGGTTCATAGTTACCAGAACAAACACATCAAAACATCACTAACGCAGAAGTCATCCATTCTCTGGTTGGGAATAAACCACACCACTACACATGCACCATTCCCTACTCCTCGAGACACATCTTGAATGTTGGCTCACTCCAAGTATATTCAGACATCCCAAGCTTATAGTCCTGAGACATACGTTCATATAATGGTCAGAGTATTCAATTAGTCTTACGGTTTTTGGCTTGTCTGAATGGTGACTGGGACTGCCCTGTACCTGTTTGAAAGTCAGACTTAGCATGTGGACAAAGTTAGTTCCACTGTTAGCATCCTACCTGTGGTTGGAGATGCGGGAGGTTTGCTCATCTCTGGCAAGCTTGATATGGCAGCACTAAATAATACGGGGGTTTCCGCTGCTGTTTCCCTTCACATTCATTATGACTGCTTTATTGTGACCATGTTCATTCTTCATGGATATATAAATATATATATATATATATATATATATATATATATATATATATATATATATATATATATATAGTTCGGTCTTTACATATACATGCATATACACCTACATACTTATTTACATTTCCCATACTGTTGAATGACCACCACTTACTGCCGCACATGACTGCTTACGTCTGCTTGTAAGTGACTTAATCACCCTATATCCAATGGCCTTTATTCTGGGCATCATATAAAATTAGCAGCCCTTGCATGGCTTGGACCCAGGAACAGAAACACTTTAGTCTCCGGTTTGACCACTACACCTTCCGTGGTACATTCTGCATGGATGATAGTTAGGATATATGACTTTACTACAGGCATTCCACACTACTGGCAACAAATGTGACAGTCGGTTGGTGTACATATGTATTGTACATGTTAATGTTCATATGTTTCTGAGAGACATATGTATACATTTGCAAGTATACATATTTATAAATAGGACACACACTTGACAACTACTTATATGCATGTATGTGTGATATGTAGCTGTAGCTATGCATATATAAGTATGTACATTTAGAGATGTATGACTGCATATCTGGGGTTGTACATGGCCATGTATATGAACACCCGCATCCGGGAGGGACCTGCACCACTTGTATACAGGGGTTGTGTGCATCATTGCGACGTGGAACCTGGACAGGGTATACAATTTGTGGACGTTACTATTTGGATGATGGCTATGGGAAAGCTTCTAGGGAACACGTGAAAGGTATATATTCCTGATAATGCACATGGGGAGACATGCATCATGGTCAGGTGTTTAATCCCAGGTCATAGGTTATGCAGGACCGGCTGGAGGCTGAGCAGGGTTATGGACAACTACTGCTAATCCAACTTGTGTCCGGATGTCTACAGGGGTGGACATCGTGTTGTGCCACCAAGTCTAATCTTTAGAACAGACATTTATCCCATTAGGGATGTCCAAAAATTGTGGACGCCAATGACTTCCATTCTTTTGGCTTTATGAAAATGAGGGAGGGTTATACATGCATGGGATACCTAGTTTGCAAGCCTGAGACTGCCTAGGGTGAGACTGCCTACTAGATATTGGTAGGGGGCGCTATGTGCAGATATGGCTGGCCCACGCTAGCAGCCCGAGTATGGGTGGTTTTGGTGGATGTTCAGCAAGTGGGGGGTGGTGTGCTGTGGAGGGGATGATGGGTATTCAATTATGTATCCAGGTGTGTAGGGGTTGGCTGGCTCAGTTCAGGCCAGACCATTATGTGGGTGTGAGCTGGTACCATTTCTGTACATGTGTATCGCACATTTTAATGTTCATATGTTTGTGAGATTGTGTTCTGTAGTATGGCCTGTTAGGGTGTATTGGGGATGTGAATGTATGTTCTTTGATTTCCTTTTTGATTCACCCACTGCTCCCTCGTACACCTCCAGTTCACCTATTATACATCCAACCCAGCCTCCCCTTGGTGAATTATTACATTACCCGTCACCCTCTCTCTAAAGCCACATACACACCATCCACCCCTTCTCTGGTTGCTGGTCCATTGCACAGACAGCAGTACACATTGCGTACTCTATGTATCTCTGGTACCAATATGGTTGTGAGGACAACCCTAGCATATTTGGCCTTCCACATGCTGTACTTCACGCACATAGGTACACGCAAATACTTATCTTTCATGGCATGGTAGGTTGAGCTGGGTAATGCCCATTCATTTTTGGGCCATCCAGACAAGGGCGACTCAGACCATGAATGGGCAGATATTAGGCGAATGCTCCAACTATTGGGCTAGGCTTAGCAAAGGGCAGCGGCATGCAAACATGCTGTGTTTTGCTTCCACTTGGTATAAAAATCAACACTACAATGAAATACGGACACAGGGTTTTAAATGTAATAGTTCTAGGGACGGGAGCTCAACATTCAGCTACGTGCTTGTGTGTTTACTCCTGTGATTTTATTTTGGTGTTCGTGGAACTCTCTTTGTATGCTTTGCATACATTTCAGTATCCACAGACACCGACAGGAGTGATTACTATTAGAGGCAGGCTGTACTAGTCAGCATTTTAGGTTGCGCGACTGTAGCCGACATGTTAATCCCTCCGTGCAGCGCTTAAACAAGCCCCCTGCACTCATGCACGTTTCCTGTGCACATGGATGTTGTGGCAGCGTGCCTTCATTAATATGCATATGGTGCTACTGCGCCATCTCTACACCACATGGTTGGCGCAAGGCTAATGCCGTCCTTGCGCTGAGCTTCATGAATCCCGGGGACAGTCTTCTAAATGATCTATGAGTGACTGCCTGTTCCCTTAATCTCTGAATGATTTCTCATTATTTTAAATGTTAATTTGTAGTAAGAATGAAGTCTTCTGAAACCTTGGAGTGAAAATTGATGTCAGATTCCGTTTCACATGAGAAGCTGTCTATTTTATTTCAGAATTAATGCTACCATTGCATTCTTTTCCCACATCTACCATCCTTCCTCTCATGCCATGCCTTATTCATTGGATTCAATATTATTGTTTCTGAAATTTGAAGTGGATCCAGTATCTTCCCCTTAATCCATCTTCCACAATTCAGTAAGTGGACATGTTTTGTTGTGTTTTATAAACTTTTGTATGGAAATATAATCTTATTGTAAATTACATATTACAGACCTCAGCTTCCTCTACAGCTCCTTGCTATAGGATCATAGGCAGTTACTAGGGTATCAAGCAAGAGGTCATTTCAAGCCTAGCTGTTTCATCCCAAAGTAATACCATAGAAATATTAGTTCATATAGCACATTATTTAAGAAAAGAAACTGTTACTTTTCTTAAATAATGGCATAGTATAATGCCCGTTTACTGCCCCTTCCAGATGTCTGGCATCCGTGGCAGTTCTGATGTACTGGCGGCGCAGTACATCAGAGTTGTATAAAGCAACGGAGAAAGCAAGATCTCCATGTTAAATGAGTTTAACATGGACATCTCCGTATGTTAAACTCATTTAACAGAGATCTTGCTTTCGCTATGTTAAACCCTTTTAACCCAATCAGCTCATGGTATAATACCCAAGATTGCATCTAGTAATGCCAACCCATGTCCAGGAGGGTTGTGAGTGCTATTCCTGTTAAGAATTTATGGCGTCCCATCCACTCATCCAGTTCCTTTTGAGCAGTGTCATAGAGGTGCTCTGTTGCACATGAATAGGTAGCCTATTCCAAAGATGCGGCAGTCACTGGGAGATAAATCTGTCCTTCCAGCATGTCCTATTCAAGTCACAGAATATATTTAGGTCTCTGGAATGGGTGGCCCTAATCCCATTTGATTTACGTATATGCAGGAAGTTCATTAGGTTTGGGTCTGAGATTGCTCTGTAAGCCAGGCATAAGTCTCCTCTAAGAAGTCTATATGATACAGAGTAAAGTTGCAGGGACTTTAGTCAGTCTGTTTAAGGCACATGCTGGAGTTCCTTGATCTTCTTTGTTAGAAACCTCTGAGTTGCCCCCAAGTTGCGCTCCAATTGCTGCAGGTGCTTTGTATGGTACATGCTGAACGGGGCATTATACTCAATTATGGGCCAGGTTAGTGCCAAGTATAGAGGGTTTATTTGCTCTTGAGACAATGTCTCTACTAATCAAGTGTGTTATGTAGAAAGCTTAACTACAGTAGACGCATGGTTGTCGAAGTTAAGGTCATGTTCAACTTGTGAACCCAAGTGTCTTACCACTTCATAGGTACTTAGGGTATTGTTGTTGATTTGATAGTGTGAAGGGACATTGTCTTTGCCAAAGGCAATGATGATGCATTTATTTGCATTCATTCTGAGACCATGACTAAGACACCAGTCTTTGGTCTGCATAAGACTCTCCTGGAGTATACTGACATAATTTGGGGATTCATTAGTTTTGACCTGAACTTCTGAGAAGTATATATTACTCAGTAGGGGGCCTGGCACTGACCTGTGGCACCCTACTGGTAACAGGTCTGCTGGTTGATGTGGAGTCACCCACTTTGATAGTATGTGTCTGGTTTGTGAGATAGTTAGCAGCCCATCTTACAATGAAGGGGGTTACATTAAGTTTGCTATGTTTATCAGAAAGGCCTTAGTGTGGGATCGTGTCAAAAGCCTTTGCCAAGTTGAAGTATGCTGTGTGCACAGATTTGCCCTTATCAATGGCCCTGGTTACATTTTTGAAAAAAATCCACCAGATTTAACAGGCAGGATCTGCCTTTATGAAGCCAGACTGAGTAGGATCCAGAGTTTGGAATTCACCTATGTGTTTATTTATGAGGTCCCTAATGATACGTTCCATGGCCTTACAGATGAGGCTGGTCAGGCTTATGAGTCTGTAATTCCCCAGGTCTGTTGTTAGGTCACCTTTGTGGAGGTGAATAACTGTTGCTGTTCTCCATTCCCCAGCACCAAAGCCTGTGGTTAGACTATGATTGAAAAGTGTACATAATGGTGATGCTAGTTGATGTTTTAGCCTGTTTAGAAGACAGCCTGGGATGCTGTCTGGTCCCACAGAGCCTGTTTTTTTTTGCCTTGGACAAGGCTTTGATGACCTGTTCTTCACATATATAGAGTGGGGGGGGGGGGGTTGCTTTTGAGTCTGTGCAGTATCTGCCTGTTTGTAAGAAGTAATGTTTATCAGTCTCTCTCCGCTGCAGTAGCCTATGGGTTGTATCATTCCAAGGATACAGCAGAATGCCTGCCTCTAAATGCTTTCATCCCTTCCTTAATTGTCACTCCGGCTGCTTACAGGCTGAGCCCATTTTGGAAGGAGCTATATAAACAGCCAGAATGACTGAAAATATTCTCAGTATTTCCTTGCCGCCTCATGCAGATGTATCTCTGAAGCTCTACAGGATCAGCAGTCTGAGTGAAGCTTCCTTTCAGACAGGTAAGACCCTTTGCAGAACCATTCCACACAATTTTTATTATTATAAGTTCAATTTGTAATTATTATATATTTTCTGTATATCATTTTAAGAGTACCAGCTTTTCAGGAACATTAGCAGATGTTCCTTGAATACCTTTATTTTAGTCTAGGAATTACTTTTTATGCAGTAGTTATCAGCTATAGGGGCTTATTTTACATTGTTATTTGAATTGATCCAAAACATTTATTTACTGGAAAGTGTTTTTCTTGAGCAGAAACTGTTTGATGTCAAACAAATTGTTATGCACACTTTGTGACATCTTACTTGTTTAACTTTTACTGGCAGTTCACTTCAGGGAAAGTACCTCTGTTTTTTGACAGGAGTTGTTTGTGTGTTGCTTGTGTAACTTTTTTTAGGGCAATTTGAGTTCTTAGAAGGGTTGTGTGCTGCTTAGGTGAACTAAGCAATAATTAACTTTCTGACTGATTTCTATTAGCTTAGATTACCAGCAGTCCAGCTTCTTCCCCGGCTACAGGAGGAATACTTACCCCAGTCCTGCTGTTCCTTCCTCTAACATACCTAAATAGAAAAAAACAATTAAAATATGAGTCATTGCCTTCAGAGCAGGTTTAATCAATGCCTCTGCTGATGCTAGGTGACTCTGCAGTGGCTGCTGTTCATTCATTAGTCCACCTACTGTATTGCTTGAATCCCTCTGATATAACCTTGACTGCCACTGTGGACAGAGGATCAGACAAGTGCTCTTCAGCTGTTGCAATGTTTGGTGTTGAAGATCCCCGGGATGGTTTTCTCAGGGTGGTCACAGAGAGACACCTCTTGCTTGTGATGATATGTCTTTCACTTCCTGGTCTTCCTACAAAGATGTTCCTAGGAAAAAAAAAAAACAGGAAGTTAATCATTCTGATAATATATAGAGAGCTGACTTCTGTGTATAAGAATGATATTCTTATGTTATCCAGTAGTTTGGTGTGGGCTATCGGTAATGGGTGTCACGTGCTTTCTTCTATTTCTTATTCCTCCATTCTGATGTGGACAGAGACAAGGTTTATCTCACCTGGGTGTTTCATTTGCACAGATGCACATTTTTTAAAAAGTCAGAATCTTGGACTATGGAACACTCAGGTGACATTCTCCTTTTCCTGAGACTGTCTCTAGATTTGGATGTATTTGCTTAGAAACAGGTGCATGTTCCCCATAAATTGGGTGGATATTATGATTTATTACACCAAGAAGCTCTACATATTGCACCTATTCCTCCCATTCTGCCGGCCTCAGGGAATGCTATTAATGCTGCCTGCAATGCTCCTGATTTTCAGCCATCAGTACCAAAAAGGCAGAGAAAACATATAAAATCTTTCAAGCTAATACATTTCTTTTTTCTCCGCTCAGAGTAGACTGAGCAGACATCCACTTCTAAAGAGAACAGGTTCCGTACCCCCCAACCCATTTTCTGGGGTTAAAGAGGTATGCCGCTGGACAGCTGAGTAAGAGATTCTTTTCTTCCAGTATTTTACTCTACAGAATTTTTAATTACTGTTGGTACATGTAGAAGATTATGCTGAAATAAGCCAATAGTTTGAGGCAATTTTCTACTTCCTAGCTTCCTGAAGGTAGATCTTACTTGAATTCGATTTTGCTTACTCGTCTCAAGTTTCTGCACATGCCTTACACTGTGTAAATGATTGTGATGAGACTGTATCCAGGGCCTCTGTTTCAGCAACAGTCTTCAGAAAAATTGTCTGGGTGTGTAATTAAAACTTCTCACAAGATTTAAAGTCAGAAATTTTAAATTCACCTCTAGATAGTGAGCTTTTATTTTGACCTTCTGTCATGCAGATCGTCAAACAGCGGGATTAAATAGATAAATTCATACAGGTAGCTTCTAGGATTTTTCATGTCTCCGGGTGCTTTCTTCCCAAAGCTTCTGCTACCTTTAAAGGACAAAACAAACAAACAAACAAACCATGCCTTCTGATAACAGCCAGGTACCTAAGAAGAGATGGCAGAAAGGGACTAATGAAAATCCCAAAAAAAAGGAGTATTTTCAAAAAAAACAGTCAGGCATCCTTCTCAGAATAACTATACCAGAAACCAAGATAGTGTACTGAAACAGATTACGATGAACAGGTCAATCCTCAATTTAGTGTGAGACGTAAATGTAAAACACGCAACATAACAAAGTCAAAAATAATAAAAGTTGTTCAATGCCACATACATTAATGAACAGCATTTTCATCTTGCAACAACAGATTTTATCAGAACTAGTGCCACAGCTGATAATCCCATTTAAATAGCCCCCTTAATTAACAAGCTTGAATTAGGTAAAGCGAGCCTTGTTAAAACGTAATCACCCAATGTTTTAAAAAAAGAAAACAAAATAGAAAAGACTGATCGTAAAGTTGCCTATCCAATGTACATGTTAAAATCATATGAAAACGTATGAATAAGCACTAAAAAAATTAAAAAACAATAATAACAATAAAACCTTAAAAACATAGCATGTGTCATTCTGTGTGAATAAAAAACAACAGTTATAAAATACTTCCTTAGAACAAGTCATAAAAACTGATAAATATCTGAAGGGACATAACAGGTATGAAATAATGGACATTGTAACTTGTTGTTTCTACTCAAAACCTCAGTAAAAATGAAATAAAACAGATTGTTACAATTTTGATGTCCTTAACTTCAACAGAGGGCATGGAGACTTGGTCATTGATTCCTGGGAAATCTGTGGCATTTAACTTTAACTGCAAATAAAGTTACCAGTATTCTAGTCTAGTTTCCCAATTGCCTCCCTTGAAATCACAGTCAATAATATCCAACACAGCAAATTTAAAACCAGGAAAAGGTGGACACAGTGTTGAATGTCTATACAAAGCATTATTAATGTGCAGCTTTCTCATATCGTATTTGTGTTTGTAAATTCTTTTGCTTAACTTCCTTTCTGTCTTGCCTATGTAAAACGCTAAACAGTTGAAGCACTTAGCAATATAAACTATCCTGGACGAAATACATGTTCCATTCTTTTGGTAAACATATGTTGTCTTGTTTAAGTGTTAAACAAGCTTTCCACCCAAAAGGATGTCTGAACAATAGTTACATCTCCCACATCTAGACGTTCCCCTGGTAGAACTAGCAGTGGGATTACCCTTATGGTTAACATGCTTCTCTAAAAGATTCTTTATATTGTATGCAGTCTTGTAAACAAAATGAGATATTGTACCTAAAATAGCTAATGATGAGGCATCCCCTTTAAAAATATTCAAATTGTCCTACAATATCTTACGCAATTCATAAGAGTTTCCTGAATACCTTAGCACCATGGCCATTTCAAACATATATTCTACTTTGTTGCTGTCTTCATTTGCAAAGTTTGGTTCTACACCTAAAAGGGGCTTGTATCTAGTACCCCACTCTTTGGTTCCATCCCTTGAAATATCAGTAACTAATTTCTTGGGGTAACCTTGACTAAGTAACAAATTGCATTGATGAACAAATTGCAAAGTTTGTCCATCTCAACCCTCAAACAATTTAATTTAGAGGTCATTTTGGCCAGTCAAATACATTGCCCTTAAAAATGCTCTTTTTAGGGTAGCAGGGGGTGACAACTCATAAAGTGCAAGTTAAGTATTGCTGAAGGGGGATTTTCTATACATGTTGAATGAGAACACCTCATTATCTAAAATAATAGTAACACCCAAATAATTAACTTTTATTGTTGAAGTGATGTGTGAATCTGACTAAAGATTATGAATTTGCTACCTGTTGCATAGAGTCCTCAATTCTGTCAATAGGACTGGCCCATAAGATAAATACATCATCTAAAATCTCACATATAGTTCACAAAACTTAAACAACTCAAAGGTAAATACATGATGGGTTTCCCAAGTTTTCAACACCAAGTTAGCATAAGTGGGGGCACAAGCTGTCCCCATAACATCTTCTTTAGTTTCCCTATAAATGTACCCCTCAAAACAAAATTGTTATCTAAAACTAATTCCATAAGATCAGTGATCAAATTAACCTCAATGTTAGACAAAAAATTAGTTTCACCCAAACTTTCTTTAAAAAGTTCAAGTCCTTCTATCTTTGGAATACAACTAAATAAGTCTATTACATCATCAAGTGGTCACTCCACAGTTCTTCTTTAAATGGCCTAAACAGTCCAGGAATCTCTTATCATGTGGGACTCTGTAGAAAACATAGGCTTCAAATGACTATCAATAAAAGTGGCCAGTGGGTAAGTTTTTGAATCCCAAGCCACTACAATAGGTCTAAAGGGTAGGTTTGAAAGTTTGTTTATGAATTTTAGGTATGGCAGAGATTGCTGGAACCCTGGGAGAAGTATTATTTAAAATCATATGTGTCTTTGTATCTTTGGTAGTATTACCTTGTAGAAGTAAATGACTCACAAACAAGTCTATGTTTTGTAAGATATATTCATTTGGTTAATTGAGCTGACCTTATAGGTGGTGTATACTGAACATCTTGTCCATACTGTCACAAAAAAACACGTCTCCACCTTTGTCTGGCTTCATAACTCTAATGTTGGCATTATTGGTAAGATTGTTTAACACTTCTCTTTCATCTTGTGGTAAGTTCACCTGAATGTATGCAGGATTGACTGGCCCTAACTTATGAATATCATGCTCACATGGTCTCTCGAACATCTGAACAGTAGGGTGGGGTACAGCTGTATATATACTTTTTTCTTTATTTTGTTAGTGCTAATGTCAACTCCACCTGTCTCAGAACCAGCTTGAATAGCCAAGTTTAATTTCCTTGTGTACAGTTTTAGCTCACATAAAGCATCTACAGTATCAAACTTATGACTAGGAACACATTTGAAGCCTTTTTCAAATAAAGAAAAGTATAATTTGTCTAACATTGTACTACTATAATTGAACATTTTAAAATCATTATAAGTGCAGCTAATACCATTGTCACTGACTAATAATTCTGTTTCCAACTGGGCCTTCTGTTTTTCTGTTTTTGTTTCTGGTTATTGTGTCCTCCTTCCTGAATAATATCTTGCCCCCCTGGGCCTGGTTCCAGTTGTTTTGCTGTGCCATCTGTTCCTCTATTTGTTTTGAACATCTCAGGGGGAAATTGTAAAGGGTCATCCATACTGTATCATTGACCATACATTACAGATGAAGTAGGGCTTAAAATTTTGTCTGCATTGCCCACATCACTGTCAGTGTGTATGTAAACACCATAATTACTAGTGTAAACCTACATATTGCTTTTAGGAAATACCTTTAGAACATATGCCCTATTGTATTTGTATTGAATAGTGTCCCTCTTAATTTTACTCTTTTTCCTTTGTATAATGGACTGCACTTGCCTGTTTATATGTTTAAAAACACTGTCATATTTGTTCTGAAAAATGTCAAACAATAAATCATTGATAATAAGTTCATTTAAGGAATTAACCTCATCTAATAGACCTGAAATAATCACATTATTTCTCTCCATGTTTGTCAAATAATTTTATACATTCAGTGTAAAATATTTCCATTTCTCCTATCCCGTTAGGGAATTTAAGCTCTTAAACCCTGTGGTACTATCTTCTGTGTTAAACACTCATTTAAAAGTTTTTACTTTGGACAACTTTTTTCAAATTCTTTAATCATTCCTTCCAAGTTTAAAGAAGCTACACTGTTAGGAGTTGAGTCAGTGCTGACAGGCATCCCATCTGAAAAAAGTGTAAGATTCATTTAGGCAACTGGCAAGGTTAAAAGATGGTCAATTCAGAGCCTCTGAACTGCCAATACATAAAGTTTGAGGATTTCTCGCATTTGAAGAAGGTAAGGCATTCATGTTCCATCTGATATCACTGATGCACTGGAGTGCCATTCCTGTTGGAAATACCAGAAGTGTCCTTCGAATAGTTGCATCTCAACTGCCTGATTGAATGACCCTGTTCATTAGGAGGAAAAATGCTAGGTGAAGTGCTCACAAGAAGAAGTGAAGATCTGACATTCGATCGAGGTTGAGTAAACAACTCAATCAAATGTGTAAGCTCTCTCGTCAGGAAATTGACGCATTTCACTAGTGTTGCCATAGTGATCTCACCAAGAAGGGGTGGCGAAAACTGTGAGGGCTCCATTTGGAGCTGTCCTGGTCCACGATCCGAGACCCACCAACGAATAAAAATACAGCAAATGTGTGGCCATGCACACTTACAAAACAAAATATCCCAAGAAAGTGTACTGGAACAGATCAAGATGAACAGGATAATCCTCAGTTTAGTGTCCTAAAAAAGTAAAAAACAATAATAAAAGTTGTTTAACATCACATGCAATAACAAACAGCATTTTCATCTTACAACAGACTTCATCAGAACTAGTACAACAGCTGATCTTAGAGTCTTCTATACTGTGACTTCCCTGCACTGGCCCAGCAATCAATATATTTAATAATAAATAATAAAAAGAACAAAACAATACACAATAAAACAACACAGTTACATCAGAGTTCAGAATAACAGGAAATATTTTAAAACAACATTGCAGGACAGTCTCAAATAAACACAGAAAACAGCTAATCTTTACGATATTCCTATATCTAAAATAAATCACTGTATAATAGTTACTATTAGCAAGGCAAATGCAGATGGTGAAGATGAGTGGATGTTCTTGCTAGGTCGAAGACAAAATACAAAATCCCTGTGTGAGAAATACATATCTCTCAGATGTTTGCACAGAACTGTGTAGCTGCTAGGAAGTCATAAAACAATAAAACACTTTACATTTTAAACTTAGTAATTACTTCTCTCCAAGACAATAGGAAAAACTTCTGGCTCTAGACATACTGTCTTCTTGCTGCATTGAAACTATTTTTTGTAGCACATCATAAAGCACTTAATTTCAACGTATTTTCTTGAAGTTTTGTAAGTTAATCCTCTATGTCCCAGCAGGGTATGCTGTGGTTACATTCTTGAATTTCAGTACATAACATACAGTTCTGTTTAAATCATATCAATATTCACAAATGACATAGACTTATTTACAAAATTCCAGATAGCTGGGCTGACAGTGTCACATTTCTCCCCTCCCCGAAAACTCAAGCTAGTTTATCAAGTGACTCTTGAGAAACATTGCTTGAGAGGGTTGAGCCTATATGGGAATACCTTACCCCATTCCCTGTCTTGAGATCTCATCTGTCTTGGCATTGCTAACCCCACTGTGATGCTACACTGTCATATCATATACTTGCAACCCGAGGTTCCACCTTAATAACTTGGCATTTTACAGGCTGTCTCAATGTAGCCATGTTAAGGGATTGTGATCTGTAACTACAGTAAATTTCCTTCCATACAGATAAGGCTGAAGTTTCTGCAGTGCTCATACTATGGCTTATCATTCCTTTTCTACAGCTGCATACTATTCCTCCCTGAGTTGGAGCCTATGACTGAGATATACCACTGGGTGCTTTCTCCCTCTGAGGAGACCTGGCTAAGTACAGCCCCCTCCCCATGGTTTGAAGCATCCACCAGCACAACAATCTCTTTATGTAATCTGGACTGGCTAATGCAGGGGGTCCTCCCAAAGCTCCATTAACCTTCTGAAATGCCTGCTTACATGCTGAGGGTCCATACTACCGTATTTGGCCTGTTTGTCCTTGTCAGGTTTGTGAGGGGAGCAGCTATGGTATAATGGGGGACAAACTTTCTGTAGTACCCTGCTGTCTCTAAGAATGCCCTCACTTGCTTTTTGGTAACATGGGCAGGCCATGCCTGAATAGCTTCCACTTCAGCAGGTTCTGGCCTGATCATATCACTTCCCACTCTACTTCCCAGGTAGGAGACCTCTTCCATGCCCACCTGACATTTGTTGGGCTTAATGGTCAACCCAGCCCTCTGTAGTCTACCCAGCACCTCCCTGACATGCTGAAGGTGCTGTTGCCAGGAATGGCTGTAGATGGCAATATCATCTAAGTAAGCAAGGGCAAAATCTCCTGATCCTGCTAGGATATGATCTACCAGCCTCTGGAAAGTCCCTGGGGCATTTTTCATCTCAAAGGGCATCTTTCTGAACTCATACAAGCCAAAAGGAGTCACAAAAGCTGACCTCTCTCTAGCATTGGGAGTCAAGGGTACTTGCCAGTAACCCTTGGTAAGATCAATGGTGGCAAGATACTTAGCCCCACCCAGCCACTCTTGGGCTTCATCTGTCCTAGACATGGGGTAAGTATCTGACTCTGTGTCACTATTTAATTTCCTGTATTCCACATAGAACCCGGTACTGCCATTGTTCCTCAGTGCCAGCACCACTGTGGAAGCCCAGGGACTGCTGGATCTCTGAATTACCCCTAGTTCCAGCATTTCCTGTAACTTCACCCTCACAGTCTGTTTGACTCTCTCAGGTACCCTATAAAGGCCCTACTTAATAGGCTTTTGGGGTCTTGTATCCACATGGTGCTGCACCAGGTGGGTGCACCTTGGTTTCCCAGTGAACATGCCCCCAAACACCTGTAGCACTGCCCAGATTTCTCGAACCTGGGTATGGGGATAGCTGCTAGGACATTGCTACCCCTTCCACTGAGGTGTCAGACTGAGCCTCACTGAAGAGATCAGTCACCAGATCCCCCTCAGACTCCTCCTGTCATCCACTGCCGATACTCAGCACAAAAGCATTCATGTTAACATGGTACAGTTTATGCCAATGCCTCCTGCCTAGCAGTTCTACCATGTAGTTAACATCAATGACCTCCCTTACCACCTTGTACGGTCCCTCCCAAGCTGTCTGCAGCTTGTTGTGTCTGACACAAATGAGAACCATTACCTGCTGCCCTACAGCATACTCTCTAGCTTGAGCATTACTGTCATACCAGACCTTTTTCTGCTGTTCGGCTTCTTCCAGGTTCTCCTCAGCCAAGCCCATGAGTTCCCTGTGCCTTGTCCTGAGGTTTAGGACTTATGCCACAACAGACTCCTTATGTGATTCACACTCACCCTCCCAGTCATCTCAAATCATATCTAGAGATCCCCTCACCCTATACCCATAGAGCAACTCAAAGGGTAAAAAAATCTATGGATTCCTCTGGAACCTCTCTGTAAGAAAAACAACAGATGGGGCAAATATTTCTCCCACTCCTTGTTAAACTGGTCTGCAAATGCCCGTAGCATGGACTTGAATGTACAATTTAACCTCTCGACAAGACCATTAGTCTGGGGATGGAAGGGGTGTTCTTTATGTGCTTCACCTCGCAGTACTTCCACAGACAAGCCAGCAAGTCTGACATGAAATTGGCATCTCTGTCAGTCAGTATTTCTTTTGGGAAACATACCCTGCTGAAAATCTCTAACAAAGCATTTGCCACCTTTTCTGCCTCAATGCAGGACAGTGCCACTGTCCCAAGCTATCTGGTAGCATAATCTAGTACCACTAGGATATACTTTTTCCCCTGTGGAATTTGGGGTACTCAGAGGCCCTACAATATCCATAGCTACCCTCTGAAATAGCTCCTCAATCACAGGTAAATCAATGGAGCTTTCATCTTGTCTCCTGCCTTGCCTACATTTTGGCATTACTCACAGGTCCTGCAGTACCCTGTTACATCTTTGGAAATCCCAGGCTAATAAAGTCCTACATAATACATCTCTTTGTACATTTTATGCCCATATGACCTGCAAAGGGAATATCATGGGCTATGGCTATAAGTGTCAGATGGTAGGCTCTGGGAACTACCAAATGCTGTATTCTCTCACCCTCTAGCCTTCCCTCAGGTGTCCACTCTCTATACAATAACCCTTTGTCCCAGTATACGGATTCCCCCTTCCCTTGAAAATCAGGTGCTTCACTAGTTACCTGTCTCAGGCCTTGTAATGTAGGGTCTGAGAGCTTAACCTGTCTCAACTCTCTTTTTGTAACTCTTCCCAGCTCCCCTTCCACAGGAAGTCTGATATCTTTGACAGCGGTGCCTCACTGTCAGCCTGGGTACTACTACTACTCACCTCTGCCCTTGCAGTCAGTCTGTTTAAGGGAACATCAGTACCCACAAGCAGCTGTGGCTCGCCTTCAGTCTCACTGCAAAAGGGTAGCTCCCTCCCTGAAGTAACCACCTCACCAGTCCTGGATGCAAGCGTGCAGTCTGTCTGGGTCTCCCACAGGCTACCAGACCCACATGCTTGTCTCTAAGCCTGACTGCATGTAACTGCATGCACACATGGTACTGCATTATCAAAATCATTCCCTATAAGGACATCGGCAGGGATATCCACAAACACACCTACTTGCTGGCTTCATTTTCTACCCTCCCAGTCAAGGTGAACCCTAGCCAAAGGTATTTGGAATGGGGTCCCTCCTAAAGCTCTGACTGGAGTATACTGCCCAAGCAAGTAGTGCTCCCCTGTAACCATTGCAGGCTTCACAATGTTTAGTTCAGTGGCTTTGTCTATCTTAGCCATGGCCTCTTTCCCATTCACTAAGATAGGATATAAACTCTTGTGGTAGTTTGGTACCCTTGTTGTCTCAAGACAACCTAATCTTGGCATTTTGTCATTCCCACTTACTGACTCTCCCACTTTTTGTTCCCCACCTTGCCTCTGTGGACATTTATATGCTACCTGACCCCACTGGTTGCATTTAAAACAAGTAACCCTTGGTCCTGGATGTGTACCTGGACCAGTGGCTTCCCCTGTTACTGGCAGACTCTGTTGGGGCAGTCTGGGCTGCCCATCATGGGTTCCCTTAGACACATGAGCAGCACTGGGTGCCCCTTTCCTTTGCAGTGATGCCCTGCTTGCTCGATATAGGATTCCCTTCTTCCCCAACTCATCTGCAGTAGTGTATTGTCTATCAGCTAACCAGATTTTCATGTCCTCAGGCAAAGTGCTAAGGGCTTGTTCCCTCACCAAAATGTCTGCCAGCCCTTCAAAAGTGGTGACCTGACATCCATTCATTCACCTATGAAAATAAGTGCTTAGTTCAGCAACATATTCACACACACTTTCATCTGCCTTGCGTCCATGCTCACGAAACATTTTCCTATAAGCTTCAGGTGTTAACTTAAGCATTCTATCAAACACATTTTGACTGTATTATAATTTAAGCAGTCAGTATAAGACAGTTTAGAAATTACAGTTACAGCTTTACCATGGAATAAGAGGGTTAGGAACCGTACCCAGAGCCATTGGTCAACATAAAAAAATTATCCTCCTCTGTAAATTGTGGAAGAAATGTACTGCCTTTTGTTTCTTCTGGGGTTCAGTTACTCCCTTCCCCATTACCTCCATGACCTGGCAAAGAGCCAGCATCTCCTTTTCATGCTGTCTCTGCCTCGTATTCTCCTCAGCTTCCAGGTGTCACAGTTTCTCATTTTTCTCAGTCTTCAGACATTGCAGTTTCTCATTTTCCTCAGTCTCTAGATGTTTCAGTCTCTTTGCTGCTTCTATGTTCAAACTATTGGCCTCTAGCTCCAGTCTCTTTAACTCCAGACAGATTTTTATGTCCTCTGTGGAAAGGTTGAGTGTTCCATTTTCTGAGGGTTGTACATCTCCAAGGCCAGTCTAATTGTCCTCCTGGCTGCTTCTGTGATGCAGCTGTGACTAAAGCTGCAATCATGTCTGCTTTAGTCAGGTTGGCATGCACCAGTCCTTTAGCCTGGCACATCTCAGCCAACTGGCTTCTTATCAGCTTGCCATACTCCTTTGCTGACATGCTTGCCTGCTCTTCCTGACTAACTAAGCTAACAAAAAAATAAAACAATTGTGATATGAACTCTGAATGTTCACTCCGTGGCTGATTGGGAGTACAAACACCTTCTGTGACCACTGTAGACAGGCTACAGGAATCCAATATCCACACCACTGCAAGATAATTAATATGTGATGTGCTATCTCACCACAGTCAACCAAATAATATGTGATGTGGATATCCCACAACTGCTAACCAATTGATATGTGATGTGCATATCCCACCACTGCCTACCAATTAATATATGATGCTCCTCCACAAGCCCAGTAATCATGGACCCTCAATCCTCACCAGTGGCAACAGTGAGGGATGTACACAATGGGGGGATTACAAGTACACACACACAGTAAAGTACAATTTCCCTTAAGAGCACACAGAGATCACAATCAGTCTGGGGGTGGTTTCTCCCTCTTTTTCCAGATCCCCAATAAGACTCCCCACTGGCACAGGTTTAGGGTTAAAATCTCAGCTGAGGGGTAAAGCCAAGACCCCCAGCACCCTCTCTGTCTAACCAGTGCTTCATGTCCCTGCCCAAGTAACTGATACACACCCACACACACACACACACCAACACACACACACACACACACACACACACACACACACACACACACACACACACACACACACACACACACACACACACACACACACACACACACACACACTTTGAAATTTGATTTATATACAAACAAAGACACTCTTGGGGAAGGCTGGCACTGGTTTACTAGCTATGCCCCCTTCTGCCCAGACTATAAGGTAGTTATCACTGCCCACCAACTCCTCTTTATCAGCCACTATAAGGCCTTTTCAAAGCGTGTCCAGTCCTACTGTGTAATGTTACTATTATCCAAATGGTAATTTTAACCTAGGCTTGCAAGGTTATTTAGGAGTGGCTTGCACAGTGTCATCAAATACATATGCAAGTACTCTGAGAGCTTAAATATGTCTCACAAATATCATCCACAAAGATAAGTTTAAATATATTTTATAATAAATAATAAAAGAACAAAACAATATTCAATAAAACAACACAGTTACTTCAGAGTTCAGAATCATAGGAAATAGTTTAAAACAACATTGCAGGACAGTCTCAACTAAATACAGAAAACAATTAATCTTTACTATATTCCTAGCATTATCTAAAAGAAATCACTGTACCCTAGTTACTTAGTATTAGCAAGGCAAATGCAAATGGTGATGATGAGTGGATGTTCTTGCTAGGTCCAAGACAAAATACAAAATGCAGTCTCCCTCTGAGAGAGTTCTTAAATCAATATCACATTTTACTGCTGGGTTAGCCTGAATAACATCACTTTTTGTCACCTATCTTAAGTTCCCAGGCTCAACCAGAACCTAATAGAATTCCACATCCGTGTGTGAGAAATAACATATCTCTCAGATGTTTGCCCAGAACTGTGTAGCTTCTAGGAAGTCATAAAGCAATAAAATACTTTACATTTTAAACTTAGTAATTACTTCTCTCCAAGACAATAGAAAAAACGTCTAGCTCTAGACATCCTGTCTTCTTGCTGCATTGAAACAAACTTTTATAGCACATCATAAAGTATTTAATTTCAACTTATTTTCTTAAAGTTTTGTAAGTTAAACTTCTTTGTTCCAGCAGGGTATGCTGTGGTTACATTCTTAAAGCTCAGTACATAACATACAGTTCTGTATAAATCATATCAATATTCACAAATGACATAGAAAATTTACAAAAATCCAGATAGCTGCGTTGGCAGTGTCACATATCCAATATACATGTTAAAATCACATGAAAACTTATGAATAAGTGCTAAAAATTTAAAAACATCAAGAACAAGAAAACACTCAAAAATTTACATTTGGCATACTGTATGAATAAAAAATAATTATAAAATACTTCCTGAAAACTAGTCATAAAACTGACAAATACCTAAAGGGACATAATAGGTGTGAAATAATGGACATTATAATTCATTGACGGTACACATATATCCAATTTATGTGGTCTGGTAACGATAAAATGTCAATAAAAACAGAATAAAAGCAAAGTGTTACAATTTCAATGCCCTTGACATCAACACCTCCTTCCCACTTCCTGCCCAGCATCTCTTTCACTTTCTCATATACTAAGTCTGACTGCTCCCTTTTGGCAACAGTTAGTTTCAGACAACTGAGTTTTGAATGTGATTCAGTGGGGTTACAGTTGGCAATGGATAGACAAGCATCCTCCTTTCAGGGGTATCTCCCCCCAATCAAACAGAATTGTTTCCTTAAGTGCTCCAATGCATGTTAGATGCAGGAATCATATATCATGTTCCTGCAGATCAAACAGAAAACTTTTTTTTTCCTTTTAATCCAGAATGTTTCTGGTTCTAAAGAAGGAGCGTTCAAGATGTTGACCCTTTAAACAGTTGAAATGAATGAAAAACTTCACAGGAGCAATGGCAGCATAAATCAAGCAGTATTTAATGAATGTCAACAAGCACAATGTTGCAGCGAATTGCTGCTATCCACAATAAAGATGAAAGTAAAGGCAAATGAAACCAACTGGTGCAGTATGGAGCACTTTTCGTCTGTGAAAGTAAAGAGACTTCTTCAGACATTGACACACCATAAACGTAGGGTTATTTAAAATGTAGTACAGCAGTCACATGATAAGTTTACTCCTATCATTAACCCTTGGATGGTAAAAGAACTTTAGCCTACTTAATAAAAAGCTGTACGTGTCATTCAAAGCACCATGGGCCGGATTCACGAAGGCTTGCATGGAGTCAAAGAATAGAGTAAGACTCCATGCAGCCAACATGTCTGCCGAGCGATCCAGGAACAGCCAGCAGGGGCATGCAAGAGAGCTCCTAAAATGACTCTTGCACGGACAGGGTTAGTTTATGCAAATTACCTCATTTGCTGCTGAAAGCTATGCAAATGAGGTAAATTTGCGATCCAGGAAACACTAACCTGTCCGAGCAAGAGCAGTGTTATTTGCAGAAATGTACTCAGTTGGCAACTGAGTATCATTCTGCAAATAGCAAAACTGAGCCATGACAGCTCCAAATAAAGGATGCATCCAGTTGAGGAAGCATGCCAATGGCCAAATATATGGCCATTGGCATTTTTTCCATTGCAAAATAAAAAAAAATATTTTTTTTTTCCCTCAATCTCCGATGTTTAAGCATAGAGCAGCACCGCACAAACGTGCTGCACTATAAAAACCAGAAAAACAAAAAATAAAAGCCACAAATAGGGATTTTATTCAAAATATTCATCTGCCATGCAAGTGAATGGCAGGCTGAAGACAACATGGCTACTGAGTAGATTTTGCTAAGGGGGGGAAGCTCAGTCCGAGAGATGTAACCAAGCATTAGTAGGCAATCCTATGCAAATAAGGATAAGGATAGTGAATCTCAGTATTTCCTGCTATGTGAACCATGTCCCTAGAGTGTAAGAGTAGTAAAAGGGGAGTAACAGAGTAGAAGATGGGTGACATCATGAGGGGATATGTATCAAAAAGACTGTAAGCTTATTGGAGCAGAGTGGCATGTGTTTGCTGTGAGTTACTCAGGACTAAAAGAGGTGTGTCTACAGTTGTTTAAACTGAAATCAAGAAACTGAAGGTGTACGCCGTGGCTATCACTAAAGTTTCTTGCAAAGCTGCTGACACTGTATGCGAGCGTGTGCGCGTGTGTAAACCCGTCTACGCCTGTGTGCACGGGTTTGCACCCGTGTAAGCCTGTGTTAGGCTGTCTAAGCTAGTATACGTGAATGTGCACCCGCCTAAGCCTGTGTAAGCTTGTGTAAGCCTGTGTGTGCGCATGTGTGCTCATGTGCGCGTGTTTGCGCTTGTTTGCGCGTCGCTTCCCACTGTGGAAACAGAAAGGGAAAAGGAAGGAAAAGAAGTAGTAGGAAGTTAACTAAGGAGAACTAGCAGAGCTGCCAGGTGAAATCAATCAGAATCAGTCTACACAGGCAGTACAGTAGCCCAGCCCAGACCAGTACCTAAAACTCTGCAAATAACATTCCCCCATGTTTTTCTCAGAAACACTGCAACACTGCAGTCAACAAAGAGAAGTGAAAACTTAAAAAGCTTAAACTGAGACATAAAAATGTTAGGGGCTGCCATTGCTGTTATAAGGGAATATGTGCAAGATGCTCAGGGTGGTGCCATTGCGAATGCTGCTGAGCAACCCACAGTGAGGAGACAGAGAAGAGTGTACAGACCCAGGGTAACCTACCAGGGGCTACATGAGCTGGAGAAAGTAGAGCGCTATAGACTAGACAGAGAGCTCCTGCAGCAAATTGTTGAGCTGTGCAGGCCATGCCTCACACACAGAACCAACAGATGGGAACCCATCCCAGTGGAAACCAATGTATGTGGTGGCCTAAGAATACTAGCAGCAGGTACCTTCCAGAGACCAACTGGTGATATGATGGGGATTTCACAGGCATCAGCATCAAGGGTACTGCACCAGTTCCTGAATGCCATGTCAGCACATGTCGGTGATCATGTATATTTCCCCCATTCCCGTGAGGTATTGGCAAGCAATATGCGTCTATTCCAGCAAATAGCGGAATACGCTGAGTTAGTGGGTGCAATTGACTGCACGCACATACACATCAAAGCACCAGCTGGTGAGCGGGGTAGGGCCTATATCAACCGCAAGGGCTTCCACTCCATCAACTGCCAGGTCCTGTGTGAAGCCCAGGGCATAATACTGAATGTGTGTGCTGGCTGCCCTGGAAGCTACCACGATTCCCATATCTGGCATCTGTCACAGCTGTACCAGACATTTGCAAATGGGGGTATCCCTGACGGTCACCTAGTGGGGGATGCTAGATATGCACTGGTGCCGTGGCTGATGATACCCATCAGAAATGCACACACACCCGAACAAGAACTCCATAATGAGGCACACGCACAAACATGAAATGTAATCGAGCATGTGTTTGGAATGCTCAAGTCACAGTTCCGGTGCCTGGACACATCTGGTGGAGCCTTGCAGTACTCACCAACTACATGTACCCAAATTGTTATGGTATGTGCCATGCTACACAATATGATCCTGTGAAAACAGCTGCAGCAGGAACAGCATGGGGCAGGGCCAAACAGCCCCCACCATTGCCAAGGCCTGCACAGGCACAGCATGACTCGGAAGAGGAACAACCTGAGTCTGCCCCAATAGGCAGAAGGAGGCGTGCCCAGTATGCCTTGTCCTTGGCAAAGAGGCAACGCATAGCACATACACTGGCTCAGTAGGAACCCTGGAAGTGATACCTCTCTCTGACTTGCACATAAAATAAAAGGGATGCCTAACTTCACACTACCTGTTTCCAAACATGTATAGGGAGTGTAGTATGTGCATCCGACATAGGTCGCACCACCTGAGGCATGATTGCCATGTTTTAAGCAATATGAAGCAGTGCTAAGCAGCTTTTAACAATATCTAGTATATGTAAACAAAATTGCTCATGCAATGTTGGCCAAGGTCCGCCAAAGTTGAGCAAAGTCAGTTAAACATGCTCATATCTGCTTTACTGTTCCTTAAGCAGTCTGGTCTGGCCAGCATGAAAATAAAAAGCAGCAACAGGGCTTGAACCAAGGATACTGTGCACTATAGCCACAGTACTGAACTACTAAGCCATGATAGCATTACAGTGGCACAGACACAGCAGGACAATTGTACACTAATGCAAACACAAAGCAATGCTGTATCATGCCACTAATGAGGCAAATGAGTAACCTTACCCACACGCCTATGCAGACAGAGAACATCAGGCCAGGCATTGTGATGTGGGTTGTGTAGACTATGAAGTCGCAAGCTAATATATGTGGTAATGGATGCTAAGATCTGTAGTACAGTAGTATGCCTCAAGCCAGTATGATAGGCAACAGTACAGACTGTAATGGTGTCCTGTACATAGCAGTGCAGGCACATCAAATGTGTATAAGTGTCAGGTGAAACCCACAACCTATGTACACCCACAGTAACAATCCGGTGTGCCCATGGGTAGAAATGTACAAAGAATAGCTGTCCTCCCTGTATGTAGAAATGTTGATAGGTCTATGCAAAGTGTCTCATGGAAGCCCTGCAGACACAGCATGATCGCTGTTGGTCTATGACACAAAGGTGAGCCCTGCTGTAAAAATACACCCTGATTCACCATACACATATAGTATAAATGGGTATACTGTGTGTGCTCACACACTCCAACAAATGTAGTGGATTTCATTCTGCATCACACTGAAAGGTCATACTGGGCATGCTCACATACTTAGGCTAAATATAGAGGTGATAATAAGGGATCTATGGACAAATGTGTATAGTCATCTCTACTTCCAGAAACACATTCACAAAGTGGTCTGAAAATCCTGCTATGTGTGCACACAAACTGCCTAGGTCTGTGCATGTAGGTCAAAGGAGGTTGCCACTACTCAGCAGTCATCAGACCTGTCAGATAGTACCACAACACACTTGCGATGAATCTGACTAGGCACGTTCAGCAGCTAGAAAAACCAATGAAGTACCTTAACAAGAGGATTACTGGCCTCAAATAGTTGCCCCATGCAACAAGAATGAATGTAACCCAAGCTGTACTGTGTTGCATACTGTCTACGCAGGAGATCTCTGCCCAACAGACAGGTCCATGTCATGGTTACACTCAGATCTGTTCCGAGTTACAACTCAATGGCACTAAATGTACAGAGCCAACTAATATTGGCAACATCCTGGCAGATAGGATCAGTGTTAACTTTACCCCCCTCTCACCCATGAAAGAGCACATGTCTATAATGGAAGACTGCAAAGTTGCTGTCATCATGGCTGCACAGGTAAAAAACACTCTCCAAAGCCAGTATCACAGCAGCCATGGGACTAGATAACTTCCCAGTCTGTGTAGTATCTACTTCCCTGAAGTAAGCATTAACATGGAAGTTCTGTGGCTGCTGAAGTTTCCAGAGGACTGCAAACTAGGAGCCATCATTGTAAACACTAAATATGTGGACATCCTACAAAAAGGCCTCACTGAGAAAGATGGCTGTTGTCCAAGCCATGGGCTGTAGCTCAATGCCAAAAGGTGCATTATCATCACCTTTGTTAAAATCTCTGTAGCCAAGAACTACAACATAGGTGGTAGTATACCTCACACTGTAAGTGTGACAAGAGACCCTGGGTCACAGGTGAACAGTGGATACAACTGTGATAAGCACATTCCCACAGTAGCCAGGAAACCCTCTTATGTGGCACATCTCATCACAAAATGTGTCTCATGCAGAATAAAAGAGGACATTGTTCACCTCTACTCACCACTCACTAGAACTATAAAAGAGTACAACGCCACTTTTTCTATGTACCTCACAAGACAACTACAACAACTGGAAAGCCAGCAGCAATACCTCACAAAGAGCATTAGTGGCCTGAAATACATGCCATACACAGACCATCGCAAAATGCTCCATCCGTACTCCCTTGCATATCGCCTACTCAGAAGTGTTCACTACCTAACATACAAAGCTATGTCAAACATACAGCTGTTGGATATGATCCACGTAAAACACTCACAATCACCCTGATCTTTGGACCCAAGACCACGAGTGAAATACAAAAGGAAGTGGTGTAGCCATTTACCTTATGGATATCCACACCTCCAGGTTACTGGCACAGCATGAGGCCTTGGAGACCATGCAAGTGCAACTAACATTGGGCAAGCTGCCCATCCGATTGTAGCCTGCTACAGATCATGTACCTTGTCTCAGGAGCCTCACTCAGTATTCTGGAGAACAATGGCAAATATAAAGGTCCTATCAAACACCATTATATGAGGAGATTACAACTACCCAAACACTGAGTGGGTGAATTACTCGTTTACAACTTCCTTTGCCCAATGTGTCCTAGAGTTAAGAAACTCTAACACCCTGGAACAGCTGGTCAGCATGGCCACTAGAGGTGACAACATACAGGACATGATCATCACCGACATGGGGTACCAGTGTTCCACAACAGAGATAAACCTCTCGCTGGTAATATCAGATCATTGAGTAATCACACTGGACATCCACATCCCGCCCCCACACCCAGTCAATGAAACCACTGTGAAGACATTTTCAAAAGCAAACTGCACACATCCCAAGACTAAAGTGGAAAGTTCCAAAGCCCTCTTGCTATAGGATAATGGTATACAATCTGCCAAATCATTTACAAGTACATCCTGTGAGCATCTACAAGGATGCATGGATTGAGACATCACAAATAAAACCAAGATGCACTCCTTTAAAAATAAGAAAACAATTTGGTGGTCATTGCCCATAAATAAGCTAGACAACAGAAGGATGAAAGTAACACCTGATAGAGCCAACTTCACTAAAGGAAAGGCATCACTGATCATTATTAGGATGAAACAATGATCACTCATAAAATAATCCAAGGACAGTTTCTAAAGACAAATTGCCAAGGAATGTAAGAATAACAACCATAAAGCCTTCAGTAGCTATACCAGACATGTAGGTGTCAACTTCCAAATATGCTGTCAGCTACAGAAAAAAGTAATGACATACACCAAACCAACTTTCATTGCCCACACCCAGGGGGACAAGTTCAGTGTAAACTCCCCCCCATCACCCCCAAAAGGGCCTGTGTCCATCACAGAAGGATGCAGAGACCCAGACATAATGGACATGCAGGTAAAGACAGCCCTCACCAAAGCTAAGAACATAGCATCAATGTGACTGTAAGTTGTTCCAGGCTGCATCTTACACTCGGCCCATAAGGAACTACACCCTCACCTACATTCACTGTCCAGACTCAAGCGTACCACAGGCTATGTACTCAAAGAATGGCATACACTAACAGTCATCCAGCTCCACAAAGGGTGTGCCAAAACAGAACCGGGAAACCATTGCCCAACATGTGTACTCAACCTGGTCTACAGAGCTATTGAGCAAATCGTCATGAAACCCATACACTGGAGATCTCCAGACACTGCACTCTACACATCTTTGCCTTGTTAAAGGCAGAGCCTGGCTCCCAAACCTAGTTGTCTTATTTAAAACAGTTACAATGAACATAGATGGAAGTGAAAGTAGTCCACACAGCCCACCTGGACCTCACTAAGGGCTTACCACACCATTCCCCACTCTGTCATCATGGACAAGTGTACCAGCTTGAACATGAACAGCTATGTCACAGGATGGGTGGCCAGGTGGCTCACAGATCAAACACACATGTTCATAGTTGCGGGTGCCATGTCCAACTCTAAGCCAGTCACAAATGGCATCACACAGGTCTTGGGCCTGGGACCCCACCTGTTCAGTCGATACTGCTCAGAGGTACAGGCAAGCACGGCAGGTGTAAGACTGAACAGATTTGCAGATGACTGGAAACTGTGGTCCATAATTGATTGTACAGCTGACACAGACATCCTCCAGAACTGTCTTACAGAGACAGATACCTGGTGTCAAAACAATGCCCTCAAGCTGAATGGCAAATAATGCATAGTCATTCCCTTTGGGTAATAGAAAGTGCACACAAATTACCACATAGGTGGTAATCCAGCATGTACGGAGAAATTCATTATGGCCCTGGAGACACAGGTAGATAGTAAACTCACCTTTGATGATCACATGGCCAAAGTGTTTAGACATTCCTCCCAGTAATCTGTATAGCGCATTGTGTTAATGTGTACTCCTCTAGTATCATGAAGTAGTTAGGTAGGGGTTTGAATCCTGCACTTGGTGAGTGTGTTTGCTGTATGTGTGTGACACTGTTGTTCAATGTGTTCTGGGTTTTGCTTTTACCACTGTATGACATATCAGTATGCATTGCACATGTGAGCTAGCTGTGTGTCAAATACATATCTGTATATGTTACCTCAATGATTGCATTTGTGGGAACCCTGCTTTCTCCAAGAACTCAGCTGTCATCCTTGCCAGACTGTGCTGCTGCTTCCCAGACCTTAGGTCACATCTGTATGCTTGTGACAAGGCCAGCCACTGCAGTGATCCCTGGCCTAGGTCATCTGTGTCACACAAAGTCATTACGGTTCCTATTGGAATGTGCGAGTGAGGGTCTATGGCCGAGGTATATATATCAGACCTGTTCAAATGCAGCAAAGTCTGTCAGTGATGACTATTCATAACAGGTGTAGAACAAACTATGTGGATATGCATGCAGACCCTATATTGCTTATGTGATCCACCAAGGGATTCCAAAATACCATTGGAAATGTGATTAACAAAGGAGAGATATAACACTTGGTTGCATGTATACATCGTTATCTGTTCATCATGTTGGTGGCTACTACCTATGTGGTACCTATGCGGTACTGTGGGGATAATATGTTCCTTAAAGGTGGATGACTATGCTTAGTTTGGCTTATAGCTTTACAACATGGGTTTGACAACAGGCATCTGTCTGTATGATACCCTTGTGGAGGATGTGTGTGTCATCTGGAGAATGCATTATAGGCCACAGTATGCATTACCAGACATGGACGGACATATCCCTACTGTGATTGCTTGTACCTAAGAGAGCTATATGCCAAACAGGAGTGATCTCAGTAATGGGTGCAGGTGAATACCAGTGGTTACTGGCATTGTATAGTACCTGAAGGATCCAAATGTTGCTGTGTGTCCTACATCCGTGTGTCGGTTGTCAAGACATCATCTAATGATTGGTTATGGTCAGGCTGTTGAAGTGATGTATACTACCAGAATGCAAAACAATGACAGATAGTAACAGTATCACCCATAGCACAGTGTCAAACCATGTCATGCACACATGTGTAGTCAAGTTCCGGAATGTGTGTAGTACATTGCATACTGGCCACCAATGGAAACTATGGAGTGTTACTGTGTAATACAGAGCATGCCACCCTGGCCATGTGTCCACTATGCACATACATGCAGACAGTGCACCTCCACCATGTTCACAACTGTACACCTGCAAATCTGTGCTACACACATCCCACACATACTGTCCACTCTCTAACACATGCTGCCAATACTGCACACATCCAAGTGCTGCCAAGTGAGACATGGCCGCACAGTACACAATTGGAACCAACACTGGTGTAAACAACACTATAATGACAATCATAGGTGTAATGCATCATGCCTGCTCAGCTACACCTTCAAGCGTATCATTACACTCTACAGCTGACAACATGCTAACATTGCTATACTGCTATATAGACACCCTGTGCATCAGCACCATGGTAGCCTGTTCCTGCATCGATGTAACAGATGACAGGAGGCAGCACAGGTTTCATCATATGCACAGGGTGTGTTGTTGGTTTGCCAGAGGCCTACAGTGAGCCATCCAATTGACATGTATGTGTGTGTGTGTGTGTCTGTGAGGGACAAGAATACTGGAATGGGCCAATGTTGTTGTAATGTGTGTGGGTATGTGTTAGCCCTAGGTGTCTGGAGTATGTGTGTGTGTGTCTGCATGCAGACAGTTCCACCATGTGGCTGCCATATACGGGTATTTGTGGGACAGCCACAGACTGTACCTGCGAGGCTTTACAGATCACCATCTCTGGCCACGGATACAGTACCTGTGCCTGGCAGAGGTGCTACTGACACTATCAGGTACTAAGCCAGACTGGGTACTATCCCTAGAGGTGGATGGATGTACATTGGACACAGGTCCCTGCTGGGACTGTCCAGAGCCATGTGCACGTGGTCGTCTAAGACATTCTATGGACAGCCCACCCCCAACATTGCTGGGGCTGGTACTGGCACTACGGGAGTGGCTGTGGCTTGAGGGATGTCCCCGTCAACTGCCAGCTGCTGATTTTGCTGGCATACGACCACGTCAACATCTCAACCGTCCCGCACTGTCCTGACGCATGGACATGACATTGCAAAGGATATCTAATGTCTCTCCCCAACATCTATCAGTGACCTTGGTGTAATGATGGATGGCACCTGCTAGGTCATGGATACTGTCAATGACGGTGGTGTTATATGTCCTCTGTGCCCTTAGTCCCTGTCTGGTGTACCATTCCATACATGTCTGTGCCTCCATGACAGCCTGGAACATGCGTGACATGGTCAGACCTGTGGCACATCTGCCAGTGGCATGAAGAGCAGCAGTGCTCCTACAAGAACCCCTGGACATCTCCCTATATGGTACCCTTCCACACATCTGGGTATGGCTGCTGTGTTGGGATGCATGTGCCATGGATTCCACACTGTCCTGGCCAATGCTATCTGTACGCTGCCCCTCAGCTATGGGCATTGGTGATGGATGTATTCACAGTATGACTGTATGCATGGATGGGGTGGACAGCTGAGTACTGTTGATTGGTGGCCCATTGACAGACCCTGGCAAACACGCTTGTGCCTCAACACACCTATCTTCATTATCACTATGTGACTCAGTGACATCAGTTTCCCTGCTGCAGTGAACCAGCCCTAACACAGCATCTGTGGGAGGGAGACAGGAAAAACACTTTACGACCTGTACATGATGTCAGCACACATGCACACATGCACACATGAACACCTGCACACATGAACACATGAACACATGAAGACATGCACACATGTACACAAATACACTTCTCACTACAGCAGACACCCACACACACCACCAGCAATACAAAATATACTAATAGTGGTTGAAGGTGGGTTACAGTATCATGAGGCAAACAGTCATATCACACGTGTCAGCATGCAAAAAAATTTGTTGCTCAAGACCATGCAGTGCAAGTGTAGACAGCCCTTGTTAATAACAGTATACATGGCTTTGATGCATGTGTATTGTTGTTCAGTGATTGGCCTCACCCTGAAACGCAATGTGTACATGGACACAACATTGCTGTGCAAGTATTAAAAGGTCTGCAGTGCCCTGTGCACCATCACTCACAGGTATACATACCATGGCTGGATGTGTATCTGTGTGTCACATAGATATCCATTTCTGATTACAGTGTCTGTGTCTGTAGCAGATAATAGTGGACACAGGTTTAGCACATGCATGCTATGTATACACACAGGATGAGTGGTGCATGTATACGTGATGGAATACCATTGCTCAACATGGCCATTGTACAGTGGTTATGGTGAGTGTAGGACATATTGTGGACATGCCAGTGCCAGCCATGACATGGCATGCTACAACATGACTGCAACATTAAACATCACACATACCCAATGTGTGTCATGTGACCTGTACACTCAATAGCATTACAAGACATATATGTGTCACTTTGTACAAATGGTGATTGCTATGCATATTGTGTATATGTGCATATGTTTGCACACACACAACTTTGAGATGCATAGCAATGACTACTATGTGTAGTACTGTGGTCACTGTAACTGGATGGGGTGTAGTACCATGAGCCATCATCATCATGCATCATGTGGTCACTCAAGACTACTAATGTGTGCCAGACTGCCACCTAGCATGCTGTACCTGAACTGCAGTACTGTGGCTAGAGTCACAATTACACAGCCACTTGTTACATGGGTTTGTAAGGTGCCCAATAGGGAGCATTGCCTAACAAGAATGTGTTATGTGTTGAAGAGTGTTGCACAGCCCCATGATAGACCTATACCCCTCAGGTATATTAAGTATATTATGTGTGCTGTGTGGATGACATGTGGGATACTGAAGTGTGACCTTACAGTGGGTGCCTGGATATGCCATGTGTAGCATGTTAAGGTATACTGCGTATGACAAAGTTGTGTATGTTGTGTACATGTGTATCAACTATGCCTATCCAATGTCCAGTACGGTGTTGCCACAATTGTAAACTATATATATAATAAACATTTTTGATTTTATTTTACGCTGTCGCACAAGGTTGGTTGGTTTTTTGGCTTTTAGCCTTAGCACTTATAAGTGTACTCGCAGATTTTATTTGCTATGTTGCCACAATTGTGTGTGATGCTCTGTGTATTGGATGTGATTGAGGTAGCTACTGTCATTACTGAGATGTGCATAGTCTCACAGCAAACATGCACAGCATGCATTATGCGTAGGTGTGTTACATGTACATGGCCTACACCTCACCTATGACATGCACATTTCATTAGCAATATTAAATTTATAACACAGACCTGCTACCTTGCTGTCACACCAGAGGGACCTACAAGAATATGAGACAGTTTGTCAGTGGCCACCACTGTGGCATTGCTACTGTGAGTTTGCTAAACTACAGTAGTACAACAATCGACAGTTACAGGCGTACAGATTATATTCCAAATATCAGTATTGCACAACACTATGCAGCACAACTGCTAAACACACAATACACATCTCACATATGCATAATCTACCAATACAGGTAACAGTAGTCTACAGATAGGTCATGTTACCTGCACGCTCCATGTCAACATGCTGGGTGGCTCCTGCCTCCATGATGACACATGTATGTTGCTGTTCCTGTTGTTGGCCAGGAGCCATCACGCTTATGAGCAGCTCCTCCACTCTGGTGAGGGGGGGATGAATGGCTACCCCACCACCTGTGGCAAGCTGTTGTCGATGGATATCAGACGCACGCCGCCGGACATGTCTAATTAAATCACTGCAGTGATGGCATACCTGCTCATATGTCCGGTTATGCATGCCTATGTCATTTACCCGACGAACAAGATCTTGCCACAGTGCAGTCCATTCATGCTGGTTCTGGCTGGTTCTAGAGAACAGCAGGGTGTAGTGCTGCACCAGGCTGCTGTGTATTTTCTTTTCCTCTGCAGCTGTATAACACAGTTTGCATTGGTGGCCCATGCCCCTGGAAGACAATTAAACAAGATGTGTGAGAAAATCATGTGGCACACTTAACATTCTAAAGTACAGATATCAATTAACTGCCATATATAGCATCTGATTGGCTGTCAGAGGATACACATGTTCAATACCACATATTAATGCTTGGGCCACAACTGGCTGATAGTGCCTGGCACGCTCTATATATCAAACCATGTTCTGCACAGCAGCAAAGAGAAGCCAGTATGTAAGACTATACACCAGTACATGACACACTGTATGTGACACAATGCACCACCTAGCCACAGGAGGTATATATCAAGCTAATGTCTCACTGCTGCTTTTCAGCTGTGAAACATTTCTGCAGTTTGTTTCCCACCCTCCCTCCCTGCTGGTATAGTGTTTTTATAGTTGGTGTCTTTGCAGTTGCCCGCCCCTAGTGTAAATTTGATCTGGGACCCTCCTCCCAGTCTAGTGTCATTACCTCATTCTACCCAGTACAGGGAGAACATTTGAGAAGGCCAATCAGCTTAGTTTCGGCTGCTACTTTCTCTCTTTCCACTAAATAAAAAAAAAAAAAAAATCTGCTTTTACTGTATTTGTGTTTTTTCCTACTTTATTTTGCTTTTGCATCTCTTCTTAAAAGTACTCAATTGTATTTATTACTGCTTGGTGTAACTTATTCTAAGCCTTTTAGTTTAAGCACTTGGGCTTCAGATCAGTTGTTTTACATTAGGAAGGTTTGTGGGCTGCACTGTGGTGGCAGGACAGGTAGCTTACATCCTTCTAAGATGGGAACTGCTGATTGAGGGCTCAGTGTCTGTTATTCTAAAAGTGTATTAGTTCTGGTTTAAGCACCTGGGCTTTAGGCCAGTTATTTTACATTAAGAAGGTTCATGGTCTGCACTCTTGTGGGAGAAGAGGCTGGACTCTGCCCTTCTGAGCTGGGAATTTCTGGTTAAAGGCTTATAGTGCCTGCATATTTGAACTATTTCTTACTGTGATTGGTACAACTTGTTTGCTGTAGCATAGACTAGATCCAGGCCTGCTGAATCTAGTTTTGTTTGTAAGCTTGTTATTTCCCTGAAAAGCTAATTCCACCTAAAACGCAGCTTTTCAGCGCTTCTGTGGATCCCTAGTGATATTTGCATTGCTTACTGTACTTATTTTCTTTGTTTCACTTGAAAGAAAGTTACTGTTTGTCATTTTTGCATTTAAGTTACCTGGCACTTGCTCACTAAAGCAATTATATAAGTCAGCACTAAAAAATTAAAAGCACTATACCCTCACAAACTCCCCCTGGAGTAGCTTGCTCCCCATTGGCCATTTTTTTCAATTATAAATAAATTCCCAGTACTATTCTAGCATGTCCAAAGGTCAGTTGTCAATCTCCTCTCCAGTCCAGCTGGTGAATCTGGGAATCTTGAGGCAATGTTACAACTGCCTCATGTACACAGACAACCCTCTCCTCCTCCCAACAAATTCCAACACATGTGAGAGATGCAACCATATAGCCAAACTGGAGGCTAAGCTCTCTCAACTCAGTACTGGCATAACCAGTCAGGAGGAGAAGGAAACCACACTCACTAAAATTCCAGTCTCACATAGACCTACCACAACAACAAACCAAACACATAAACACACAAAAACATACTTGGAGGCTCTAAATAAAAATCTGCCTAAGCAGCAGAGACCTCCAAAGCAGACACCCAAGCAACCACTACCCCAAAACAAAACACGTGCAACACATAGCTCACAAAGCCAGTGTGCCGAACAGTTACAGCCCTTAAGGCTAAACAACACACCTGATACACTTGTAATAGGTGACTCTATCATCAGACACACTGACGTCCCACTCACCAGGCTGAACAAGGAGAAGGTCACAGTAAGCTGCCTGTCGGGCGCTAGGATCCGCCACATAACACAAGCACGCAGGTCACTCCAAGGCAAGTACAAATATGACTCAGTCATTGTCCATGCTGGTGTGAATGACCTGAGACGTACCTCCCTGGACTACATGAAAAGAGACATAGAGGAGCTCTCTGAGCATGTAGCCCAGGCCGGTATGACCCTGACCTTGAGTAGCATCTTACCCTCACCAAGAATGATGCCACAGTATGAAGACAAGATTATAAATTTCAACAATTGGCTAAAGTATTGGTGTCATTCAAAGGGGATCCAATGCCTGTCAGCCTGGGATGATATGCTCGACAAGCCACGATGCTTCGCTAGGGCGGCTTGCACCTGTCACCCTGGGCTTTCGATATTGGCAAAGGCTCTTGCTACCCCCATAGTGCCTTTTTTAGGCAAGGCTCAAAAGACAAACCCACCTCCATAGGTATCACAAGGGATAAGAAACTAAGAGTAATGCTACTCAATGCCAGAAGTCTAAACCTCAAGATGCACTTTTCGAAACTCTCCTTAGCATGGAGAACATCGATATCTGTGCAGTAACAGAAACCTGGTTCAAGGCTCTAGAGAGCACCCCAGCACTACCAGGTTATACCTCATACCATGCTTTTCGGCCCCAAAACTTGGACTGAACCACAAAAGGAGGGGGAGTATCAATATTCGTCAAAGATACCCACACCTCCAGGATGGTGGCACAACACGAAGCATCAGAGACTATCCATGTGCAACTAACAGTGGGTAAAACTGCCTTCCAGTTTATAGCCTGCTACAGACCACCCTCCCAAAACTCAGGAACCCCACTCGGCCTTCCTGAGAACACTGGAAAATATGAAGCTCTCTCCAAACACCATTATATTGGGTGACTTCAACTACCCAACTATAGACTGGGAGCATTACTCTAGCTCCAACACCCTAGCCCAAAGGATCCTAGAATTTATAAACTCAAATGCTATGGAACAACTTGATACCACTCCCACAAGAGGGGAAAACATACTGGACCTGATCATCACCAACATGGGGACTCTATGCTCCAGACCAGAAGTGTATCCCTCACTGGTAAGATCAGACCATAAACTAATCTCACTGGATATTCACATCCCGGCCACCCCATGCCCAGAAAACCACAGTGAAAAACTTCTCTAAAGCAAATTTCACACTCATCAAAACCAAGGTGGAATCCTTCAAAGCCCCCGGGCCTGTGGATAATACGGCCCAGACCGCAAAATCCTTTATAAACACATTCTATGAATACCTTCAGGAATGCATGGATCATGCAATCCCAAATAAAACCAAGACCCAATCCTCCAAAGGCAGACGTCCTGTCTGGTGGACCCAGCCATAAACATACTATACAATAGAAGGAGGAAACTACTACATGATAGAGCAAAATCCCAAAAAGGGAAGGCATCTCTGATCAGTATTAGCAAAAAACTACGGGCACTCATAAAATCATCTAAGGCCAGCTTCGAGAGAAAAATTGCACAGGACACTAAGGATAATCACAAGGCTTTCTTTAGTTATGTTAGGAACCTGAGTGGGAATTCCCAGATATGCTCAGAATTAGTCCAAAATGACAAAAAATACACCGAGCCCACAGACATTGCCAACATCCTAGCTGACAGGTTCAGCGCAAACTTCTCTCCCCCCTCCCCACCAAAAGGGCTAATATCTATCCCAGCAGAGTGCTGCCCCCCCTGACATCTCAGATGCTCAGGTAAGAGCTACCCTCTCCAAAGCAAGAAACACAGCATCAATGGGACCAGATGGTGTCATGGGCTGCGTCCTACATGAACTCCAAGAAGAGCTAAACCCAAACCTAAAACTACTGTTCAATCTCAGCCTTACTACAGGATATGCACTCAAAGAGTGGCGTACAGCAACAGTGGTCCCTCTCCACAAAGGTGGTGCCTCAACGGATCCTGAAAACTATCGCCCCATAAGTCTCACTAGCTTGGTCTGCAAAGCTATGGAAAGGATCATCATGGACCTTATAAATAAAGATATTGGGGACCTACAGACACTGGATCCTACCCAGTTCTGCTTTGTTAAGGGCAGATCCTCCCTCTTAAACCTGGTCGATTTCTTTGAAACAGTCACCAAGGCCATTGACAAGAGGAAGGTGGTCCACACAGCCTACCTGGACCTCGCAAAAGCCTTTGATACAATACCCCACTCGGGCATTATAGATAAGCTCACCAGCTTAAATATAAACCCCTATGTCACTAGATGGGTTGCAAACTGGCTCAAGGACAGAACCCACATGGTTAGAATTGCTGGAGCCATGTCAGACTCCAAACCAGTTACAAGTGGCGTCCCACAAGGCTCAGTCCTGGGACCTCTCTTGTTCGGTATATATTTCTCGGAGGTACAGGCCAACATGGAAGGACTGTGGCTGACCAAGTTCGCAGATGACTGCAAACTGGGCGCCATAATAGACTCTCCAGCCGACACAAGCATCCTCCAAAAGGGCCTCATAGAAACAGACAACTGGTGCCAGAGCCATGGCTTCAAGCTAAACACCAAAAAGTGTATAGTCATACCCTTTGGCAAAAACAAAGTGCCCACAAATTACCACATAGGTGGTAATCCATTAAGTACAGAAGAAGCAATTAGGGACCTGGGGACCCAAGTTGATAGCAATATCTCATTTGACAACCACGTGGCCAAAGTGGTTAGAAAAACATTTTATATAGCCCACCTAATCATGAAGGGATTCACATCTAGATCAGGGGAGGTCATTGAGCCTCTTTACTCATTCCTCATCAGGCCCATAATTGAGTACAATGCCCCTTTTGGGATGTACCTTACCAGACACCTGCAACAACTGGATAGACCCCAAAAGTACCTCACCAAGAGGATCAAGGGGCTCAAACAGATGCCGTATGCTGCCTGGTTAAAGAAACTCCAGCTCTACTCAGTGGCATACCACCTGCTCAGAGGCGATCTGTGCCTGACGTATAAAGCCATGTCCAACCCAGAATTAATGGACATGCTGCACCTCAGAAAATCCAAATCCCATCGAGCTACGCACTTGAGGGACTTGAACCTCAGCACTGAAATAAATTGGACATGCTGGAGGGACAGATTCATAACCCAGAGGCTCCCTTCACTCTGGAATAAAATCCCAGTCCAGGTTAGGCAGAGTCCCTCATTGACTCTCTTCAAGAGGAATCTTGATGAGTGGGTGGGAGATCGTAGGTTTACCCCAGGTATCACTTCTGTGTCACTGTTAGACAGAAGCACAGTATACTAACCTTGAAAAAGGGCATAGCAAAATTAATTTAAAATGGGTGGCGAAAGCCATACACACTCTGGCTAGGCTTATAAATGCCCTAGGGCAGATAGCCTAGTATGAACCTATGAATCTATGAACCTATAAAGATGTCATCCATTGCAATGAATGTAAAGTACAGTTACAGTATTACCAGTATACCACCCTTGTCGTTGATGCCAAACCCCTGCCTAACATATGTGCACAGTTGTTAATATAGGTGGCATACTGCTGTACTAGACTATACATGTTGCTAGATACACACATATACCCTGTAACACACATATGATTGAGGGCATGGTACAGGCATAATAACACACACATCAGACATACATACAACACACAAATGTATGCCAACCCAGATGAGCTTTACCTGTGTACCATACAGTACTGTGTGTCACTACTTACAAAACCTTATGCCTGAGGTATGTAATCTGTGAGGAGTACAGGGAAAACACAAAACAGCATTTCCAAGCAATGAGAAACATACACCATACTGTACTGTTTAGGCCTACAGCTTCAGGTAGTACTACAGTTCATATGGGAGTTGGATTCACCAGCAGTACCACTCACTAAGCATACATGTATTGTTTTACCCTACAATGGGACACTACAGTCGACAACAAGGGACTATGTCACACCGTATGCCATACTACTTTTTCTGCCTAGCAATAGCATACACATCTTTTGCTGGGATCACAGCTAGGACACAAGCTACCATGACAGAAACAATTTCACACTAAGCTATCACACCTTTACAGACCTTGCACACATTCACCAACACATTCACCATCACACTCAGTCAACCTCACATAGCAATTATTGCACTAAGTGCATGTGAGTGTGCATCGTATCATAGGTAGGTGATATGCTATTGGCCCTAGGGCCTACAGCAGCCTAGCCATATGCTACCCTGGCCTTTGACACACATGTAATTTAATTTCATTTGCCCCTGTCAACCAGAGCCATAGAGGTGATTCCCAGGGTGTACTTCCTATCTCCCAACCAATCATCAGGAGTATTTATGACAACTGCTAATGAGGAGCTTTGTTTGCTATTGATAGGTGGTTTGTTCCAGAGTATGGCATGTCTCTGAGATAGGAATCTATCCCTCCAGCATGTGCTGTTTAGTGAGCTGACAAGGTGTAGGGCCCTAGAGCGTGTAACTGGGAGGGATTGTAATATGTTTACATGGAGGATGTCCAACAGCTATGGGTGTGCCATGGCTCAGTATGTTAGGCAGAGGTCACCTCTGGGTAGGTGTTATGCAACACATTGTAGCTGTGGTTTTGTGAGTCAGTCTGCAAAAAGCATCTGTTTGAGGCCGGTATTACTCTTTGTGAGGTATGTCTGTGGCCTTTCCAGTTGCTGTAGTTGTCATGTGAGGTACATACCACATGGGGCATTGTACTCTATAATGGGTTTTAAGTGTGGTGAGTAGAGGGGAACACTGACCTATATTTCCCTAGATGACACACCATCTGTGATGACGTGTACCACGTAGACAGAGTACATGACTAGTGTAACACTGTGATTATCAAAGGGTAGGCTACTGTCCACCTGTGTCCCATGTTCCCTTATCACACCTTCAGTGTTAGGTAGACTACCACCTATGTGGTAGTTAATGGGTACAGTGTTTTGGCAAGAAGGGATGGCACTGCAGTGTCAACACTGAGCGTCAGTCTATGCCTTGGTCACCAGGCACCTATCGCAGTAAGTATGACCCTGTCTCTCTCTCTCTCTGTATATATATATATATATATAGATATATATATATATATATATATATATATACACACATACATACACACATACATATAAACATCCATTGCTGTACATATAGATGTACATATGGGCACATATACAGTCCACTTTTCATGGTGGGAATATCAATTATGCGACAGTTGTGTGATATACAGTTATGTAATAATATTGCACAGTGTTCTGCAGACTGCCTTGAAGGTGTCCTCAGCCCATGTAGCTTTAGCAGGCCTCACTGGCTGCAACACTGCAAAACTGACGAAGCATACCCACAGCGTTTAACCACCACATGTCATATACCAGCACTGCATGCTGTTTTCTTTGCCACACACTACAACCTACATAGAAATATGCACATAACAACCTTCAACAATATATATATATATATATATATATATATATATATATATATATATATATATATATATATATATATATATATATATATATATATATATATATATATATATATATATATATATATATATATATATATATGTATATATATATATATATATATATATATATATATACACACCCTTCACAAACACTTGCAGTATGTCCCTTGCCCTATGCACATGTATAGATACATATAGATATGTACTGCTGCCACATATGGATGATTCACAGTATGTAGAGTACTCTTCAAAAACATCTACTACATGCCAGCAAATACATATGTGTTACATACCTTTCCTTTGTATTTCTCTGTTCCATCTGTTTTTAAAGGAAATCATTTTGTTTTTGGTTTCTCTGTCTGTTGATGTTGCTCTTTCTTTTTCTGTGTCTGCTGTTTCTGTCTCTTTGTCTGTGTCTCTGTCTCTCTCTCGCTCTTGCTCTCCCTCTCTGTTGCTGAAATGAGATTATTGCATGTGTGGACAGCAAGTAGAGCCTGCTTTTCTAGGTATCTGCACATGTGCATGTGATGGCCTCTGCACCAATTGGTGCCCACCATTTACTAATTGCATGCAGCCTGCTGTGTGATAATTGCAGCACTCACTGTCACAGCAGCCCACTGCTATAAAATGACAAGTTAGGTAGGCGTAGCCCTTTCAGCTTTCCAAAGTAGGGCCCATGCTTGTTTGCTGTGGACACCGTTGTGTCAGTCAGAAGGTTGGTATGCTGCTTATATCTGAAGCTAGGGTTGTAGCCAGTGATTTGCATGTTGTACGCAAACCTGAATGTTGGTGCTTCTAGTACACACTTGTCAGTGTAGAATTTTACTCACCTCTCCAAATGCTTACACAAAATACATGGAAGTATGTACTTTCTATTCTAATTAGACAATTAACTGCCATACAAAAGTAATTATTGCAATGTATTCTTCTGGCGCATTAACTGTTTGTGAACTACTATACTGTAAATATTAATTTACTCACTTCTGAACAGTTTGTGGTTTATTTGTGTTGACATTAGCACAGGCTGCTCAAGACAACTGGACAAATTTCAGTACTGAGTATGCCTACCTACATCCTTGGTAGAGCCTGAATACACGGGTATATTCTTTTGGGTAGGGGTACAGAAGTACAGAGAGCATTATTTATTATTGTGTGATGTTTATCTTGCTGAACCTACAGGGTTGCTGTGTACCTGTTAGTCTATCAAGGCAAGTAGTCTGTCTGTGTAGCTCCCACCTGTGGACATATCCAGATGGTAGCCAGAGGTTAGCCTATTATTCTTTGTGCACCACACCAGTCTTTTCAGTACTGGAACAATGGCATTATCACAGTTGGTTTCTACCAGTACATGGCTACATCCTTTGATATTTCTGTGTTGTATTCCTACATAAGGGTATGCTTGTGGGACTCCTTCCAAAGCTATTTGCAGAGTGTGTAACAGCAGAAAAGCTGAAATGCCTGTGTGTTTCTGCCTCTGCCAGGCCTCTGATACACTCAGGTATATATTTGAACAGTCTCAGGGAAAGGTACATATAAGTGAGGTACACATAATATATTACAGACATTAAGTTGAGACTGTGAGAGAATCAGAGCATATGTATTAATACACCTTTTCTGACGTGCAAGCAGTGTCTACTCTTACTTATTGACATTATTCATTAAGTGTAATTCCCCACTTTTCTGCCTAATGTCAGTACTTTTCAGAGGGTTTCTGAGGGACACAGCTAACATTTGTTTATGAATCAGGGACATCCTTGAAAAGCAGTCACAGTTGGGAAGTATGGCCTCTGCCCTATGCAAATATGCCAGTGTTTATCCTGCTCTGATACTGTGTGGGGTTTGTAAAGTGTTACTGTAACATTATTTCCTGCTAGAATGGCTGGTTCTCTTTTCACAGTCATGTCATGCAATTCCACAACAACTGCTGGTAAAGATCCACAGAAAAAGATTTGTGTTATGGCATTCCTATTTCCCCTTTACATTCACTCATTGTAATGCATGATATATTTATTACAGCCCCAACTTGTTGTATGTCTACTGTGGCTTAGTGGTACTTCATGCAGTGTAGTGTGTCCAAGGCCCGGGGTTTGAGACTGACAGAGGTGTTTTATTTTGCTGCTCAGCAGAACAAGGGCCCTGCCATGCAGAGTGACTAAGGCAATTTTAAGCAGTTGTAAGCGGGTTTGCATAGGTTTGCGCGAAGCTTAGCAATACTTAGCTAAGCGCACATGTGCACACTCGCTCAAACCCACTAACTACTATTTAAAAGTGCTTAATCCCGCTAACCCCCGCGCTAATTTCTTTGAAAGAAAACAAAAAGGGGTGATAGGAAAGTGGTGAAAAAGGGGGCACAAAGAGGGAAAGACAGTAGGGAAACCAGCTCGGGATGTGCAGGACGGGTGTGGGGAAGGTCAATAGCTGCCGACTTCTTTACCAGCAACAGCTGTGCATATGTTAGAAATTTGGAGTGAAATTTGAAACCTTCCACCCCTGAGAGAGGGGTGAGGACAACAAAGCATGTTGTACTGCCAATTATAATTATCAGTTTACATGTCCAGTGGACATGTGTGCGAATTGGTCAGCTATGTATGGAGCGTGATTTTTTTGCAGGAGCAGATTGCCCATTTCTTTTTTTTTTTTCAGGTGAGAGTGGAATGTGAGGTAGGGGAAGTATGTATGTTGTGGGAGGTAGGTTGGGGAGGTAAACAGACAAGACAAACAAGACGCATAAAGGGCGGAATATGACATATGGGGTGGGTGAACACAATTGACAGGGAAGGATGTTTGGAAATCCAAGCCCATGAGCCCACAGATGGTAACAGTGGAACTGAGATCCCCACCCATGGGCAGTCACCACTGCACCTTCACAGCCCGGAGGGTGGCTGTGCTGGGGGCTGCATAGGAGGGGCAGGCTCACCCGTGAGTTGCGCCACTCTTGCCTCGAGCTGGTGTGGGGGATCAGTGGCTGAATGCTGAATCTCCCTACGCACCACAGCCCGGACCCTTTGGAGGGTGACAGGTGGCCCTTCTCCACCCACGCTTGCACGGGGGGGATGAGCCCCATCCCCTGCAGTGCTTCCACCCAAAGGTGGCACAGGACCAATGGAGGAGGGGAGCCCGGGCTGGGCACTGAACCTGCTGGTGCCAGGTGCAATCGCCAGCTGTGGAGGGACAGGTGGGTCTGCTGGGACTGGCCTTCCCATATGTTCTGTGTTTAGGTATATTTAATTACAACATAGACAACAGCATTCAAAATTAGTTGTAACAGCATGCAGTAATATTCCCATTAACCCAACACACCAGGGTTCCAACAGTTGAACAGCAAGCATAACGCATGCATATATTGAATAATAGTGGACATTCCAACAGCATGCAGGAATGATTGGTGGCAACAGGCCACCAAGATTGTGGTGTTTGAACAGGGCACATGTAACAAAGTAAATGCAGATATTTATAGAACAATAGGACATATGTCCCAACAAATGTTTTGAGATTAGACATACCCATTGAGGTGTGGAATTGCATTGTTTATGCACATACAGTAGGGTGCAAAACGATACCTCCATTAACATCTTATAAGTACTTATAGTTTACACTGCATTCCTATTGACTGCAGGTTTATATCCTCTACATGTATTATTACACTAGGCAATGTGCATTAGGTTGTGTAATGGTTTTGGCTAGTTCATTATATACCTGACCTATATCTGACATACTAACTGTCCAGGATGCAGATGTTACTGCTACGTATTTTTATATTTTATTTATATTTATATATGTACATATCTGGATGTGTTCACGTGACATTTTCAGTTATATTTCTATAGCCCCCTACATTTCTAACAGCACACTCACATTTCTGGGGAACACATTAACAAGCTACTCGTGTGCCAGATTTACCTATGCATGTCAGCCATTAACCAACTGTTGAGGACTGTATATATGCTTCACAGCTACTTGCACTTCCTTCATCCACTTTATATGGGACTGCCCAACTGTGGGTTGACAGTGTTTAATACAACAATACTATTTATATAATGCAAGAGTACAACAACATTTCAAAGCAAGTGACATGGACGCACTCCAAGTATTATACCTTTATTAATTACATTACACACTTTTCTAGAGGTTTTCTCATTTATTTGATATTACAGTGCATGCAGAAGACTTATTCAAGACGTATTATACCTTTATTAGTAGGTTACAACACTCTTTTTCAGGCTCGCTCACTTAGTTTATATAACAGTACATGCAGAGATATTATTCAGGACTTATTTTACCTTTATTAATGGGTTACAACACTCTTTTTCTGGCTCTCTCACTTATTTTATATCACAGTACATGCAGAAAAATTATTCAGGGCATTTTATGGCTTTATTATTGGGCTACAACACTTTTTTCAGGCTCTCTCACTTATTTTATATAACAATACATGCAGAATAATTACTAACCTGCCTAGTGGCGCAGCCTTAGCAGCCTATCTGCATAGCCTTGCTGATTCACAGCACAGACACCTGCAGCTGTGAAGTAAATGAAGGGATATTGAGACATACCTATCCATTATATAGACAACAATAGCATTTCTTACATACTTCATTCCATGGCTACCTACTCAGTAGTGGGGCATTTGCATGTCACTGGCCTCCTGTATCCATCGGTTCAGTAGGTTCTGCTTCCGTCTCTTCAGGTCTGCATGGTGGTGACGGATCTGCTCACCAGTCTGAGGGATGCCTGTGGCACTGGCGAGATCATGAGCTAACTGGTTCCAAGCCTCTGCTTTGTACTCCGTCCCATGAAACTGGCCCTGCAGGAGTCTTGACTCATGATGGTGGACAAGGAGCCAAACCATGTATTTTGACTCCTCGATGCCCCAGTGTTGCGCTCAAAAGTGAGTACCCTCTCCAGCACCAGCCATTCTGACTGCAGATGGGAGCTACAATCAGTTATGGTGAGTATTCCTGCCTATGAAGCTTAAATATGCCTCATTTCCCGCACTTATTTGTGATTGGCCGTTTTTGAAAATTCTAGGCTGACAGCAATACTGCTTAGCAATGGTTAAACTTCCATTTATAAGTATATGTATGATAACAGTGCATGTTTATGCTAAGCTGTCATGGCTTAGTGGTTCAGTACTTTGATTATGGTGCACAGTGTCCCGGGTTCGAGCCTTGTCATTGCTTTTTATTTTACTACTGTCCAGACAGGCTAGGGGTTGTGGCTGTGTTTAGGAGACTTTGCTCAACTTTGCTCTACGTTGCTCCATGTTGCCCGATGGTGCACTGGTTAGCGTGGTGCACAGCTCCACGCAAACCTATTGCACTAGGTAAAGCACTGCTTAGCTATGGGCAACTATATGTCAATATCCTTAATGCTGCTCACCTTCTTATATATATATATATATATATATATATATATATATATATATATATTTTTTTTTTTTTTTGTTCGCTAATACATAGGCCATTTCAATGCTTTTTACTAAAATTTCATTCATATATGTCAGGAATTATTTTATATACTAATTTAAAACATAAAATAGAAAGGGGAGTGGTGGGACTAGAACCAGGAATGCCTCCTCTTTGCATGAAGGCTATACCACTATGCTATTGCTATTTGGCTTGATTTGCACAAACATTTCTTATTATGCTCTTCGATGTCGAAACTGCTAACTGTAGCTAAACAATGGGCACATCCGCGCAAACATGCGCAAATACGGACAGCTATATTAGGAATTATAAAAAAAAAATAGTCTACATTTTACAATTACAAAGGGGTTTAGTATGTGGGGATGTGTAGTGTTTGCTATGAGTACATTTCAGCAGACTCGCTCATTGCACTTGTCATTTTCACATTTATATAGTTGCAGGGGCATAGATATTTGGACTGCTCGGCAATCCGACACGCCCCCTGCAGTCTTACATGCTCTGTGTTAGCCTTCCAGTTGAGTCAGTGCACCCTCATGCATATGCATGATGCACTGACATCATAGTCTTAAACGGCAATATCCGAGTAAGACTTGGTTAGTCTTACACGGAGGATTACTGAATCCCCCCTATATCTGCCACATTGTACAAAAGTATTTCAATAAAATTCATAAAAAGTTAAAATGTATAAATTATTAACACTTTGTACTCAATAGTGTAAACATTTAAAACATATTGTTAGTCTAGCCTAGTGATTATGATGTACGGACGTGGGAAACGTAAAACGGAGCAAGAAAGTCCTACTATACTACTATTAATAGCACGTTATTTGTATATTACAAATAACAACCATCAAGGTCAAACTTGTAGTACAACTATTAGTATAACTTATGAGCCGATTCTAAATAATTCTAGAAATAATGTTGTTGTTATACATATTGACGTGTTTACAACATCGTAAACGTGAAGTGGAGAAGCAAAATAATAATGCACAAAGGGCACATTTTATTTTTATTTTAAAATATATCTTGTTAAATTTTTTCTACCTTAGAATGACTATCTCTAAAAATAATATGCAAGTAGGTAGATTGGTTGCCTAAGTGCCCAATAACCTAACAACTTGCTGTATTGACTACTATGCTTCTAATCACTATAGGAGTAATATACACACCCGTTAAGACAAATATTTGCTTCTAACCTTAGCAAAACCAGTTTCATAATTTTAATATACAGGTTAGTGAATAAACTTTGTTCAAGCCTGGTGGTCTACATGCATCTAAATGTAATTGCCAATACAGTTCTATTTTTTTCTAAAAATAATGAACTTGAACCTCCCCTTAACATAGTTTGAATTTTATTTTCTTGGTCATGGATTTGCTCAATAATTTTAAACTTAAATGAATGGTTTGGATGTTCCATACAATGTTTTGCCAAGGCATTGTCTTGTTTACATCTGCTGATTGCATTTACATGATCGTAGATCCTATCCTGTAATCTTCTGTCACTTTTGCCCACATAGAAAGCTGGGCATATTTGACATTGGGCTAAATAAACTACACCTCTTGAATTACAGCTGAATCTATTTTTCAATGTATAATTTCTATCTCTAATCACAAATTTGTTACCAATGTCAATGTATTTACAATAGTTGCACATCTCACATCTCGACATACCTACTGTCCTGTGTGTACTATTGTGTACTATTGTGTTGAGTTTCTAAAATGTTTTACTTGCATATTATTTTTAGAGTTAGTCATTCTAAGGTAGGAAAACTTTAACAAGATATATTTTAAAATAAAAATAAAATGTGCCCTTTGTGCATTATTATTTTGCTTCCGCACTTCACGTTTACGATGGTGTAAATACGTCAATATGTATAACAACATTATTTCTAGAATTATTTAGTATCGGCTCATAAGTTATACTAATAGTTGTACTACAAGTTTGACCTTGACGGTTGTTATTTGTAATATACAAATAACATGCTAGTAATAGTAGTATAGTAGGACTTTCTTGCTCCGTTTTATGTTTCCCACGTCCGTATATCATAATCACTAAGCTAGACTAACAATATGTTTTAAATGTTTACACTATTGAGTACAAAGTGTTAATAATTTATGCATTTTAACTTTTTATGAATTTTATTGTAATACTTTTGTACAATGTGGCAGATATGGTGTTTTGAATGACATGTACAGCTTTTTATTAAGTAGGCTAAAGTTGTTTTACCATCCAAGGGTTAATGATAGGAGTAAACTTATCATATGACTGTTGTACTATATTTTAAATAACCCTACGTTATGGTGTGTCAATATCTGAAGAAGTCTGTTTACTTTCACAGATGAAAAGTGCTTCATACTGCACTAGATGGTTTCATTTGCCTTTACTTTCATCTTTATTGTGGATAGCAGCAGTTTGCTGCAACATTGTGCTTGTTGACATTCATTAAATACTGCTTGATTTTACACTGCTGTTGCTTCTGTAATGGTTTTCATTCATTTCAACATTTTTTCTTCATTTTTGGTACCCTTTAAACAGTGTTATATCTGATCAAGGATGGGAGTCTTTTGGCAACTTTAGACCTCAGTGATGCTTACCAGCACCATAACATCCCATTAGCAAGTAACTTCAAGCAATTTCTAAGATTCTGTATTACTGGGACACATCATCAGTTCTCTGTATATCCATTTGAGCTGTCCACTGCACTAAGAGTGTTTGACTGGGACACATCATCAATTCTCTGTATATTCCTTTGAGCTGTCCACTGCACTAAGAGTGTTTGACTGGGACACATCATCAATTCTCTGTATATCCCTTTGAGATGTCCACTGCACTAAGAGCATTTACAAAGTATCTAGTCCCAGTTGTGGTCCACTGTAGAATGCATGGCATCTTCATTTGTTCTTATTTAAAAGACTTGCTTGTTTGTGAAGATTTTTATCCCAGTCATTAGGACTTCATAACAGAGGTATCTTACCTCTTAAAATATGATTCTAGATAAATATACAAAAATAATCCCTTACGTCATCACAAATGATTGTGATTTTATGTTGCCTAATAGACATTGTGTCACAAAATGCATTACTTCTTCAAGAGAAGGTGGATTTGTATCTGAAGTCTTCCTGAATGTTTTTTGGCAGTCTCCAGCAACTGCCAGAGAATTTCTCATGATGCTAGGTCTCACGACTTCTATGATTCTCATGATTCCCTTTGGCAGGATACACATGAGAAAGATTCAGAAGTACATCGAAAGCATGTGGACTCAACATTCTCATCTCTTGGATTTTTGAATTGCAATATTGGGCTTTATCAAGTCAGAAACTGAACTGTGGTAGGATCAGATGTCTCACAATCCAGATCTTTCTTCTTATCTACCCACCACAACTCAATCTGCCTCGAGGAATTACTTAGAATTTTCTTGGAGAGCAGTTACAAAGGGGATAAAAGTGGAAGGACTCTTGGAGAGTTCAAGCAGATCAAAGTGCATCAGTATCAAATAAATGTTGGTTATGATTCATTCCATAAAGTTTCTGCATCATCTCTGGGACTGAGACCCTTCCCAGATCATTACAGACAACACCATGGGGGTGTTGTACTTAAATAAACAAAGAGGAATCAGATTGTTCTCTATATGCCACCTAACAGTGATAGCTTTGAAGTTAGCTCTACAGCACTCCTTAACTCATCAGGCATCTTACATTCTGTCAGAGAAAAACATAGCGGCAGACAAGCTAAGCACATTCTGGGCAGACCCTCTCAAATGGAAACTCAACAAATAGGTCTTCCAGGAGTTGATCCAGATGTGGGCAACAGCTCAAGTATATCTGTTTGGCTCCTTTGAAAGCAGACAGTTAAGGATATTTTGTTCAAGGATTTCCTGAAAGCAGGCCTGGAAAACATATGCTCTTTCATTCCACTGATCAGTGGTGTTCCTATATGCATTTCCACCCTTTCCAGGGCAATTCTGAAGACTCAAAAAGACTCTCCAAAAATCATTGTGGTGATTGCCTTCTGGCTTAGCAAAACTGTTTCTTCCTTCTTATAAAATTGGCCAGGTGAAGTTACCTCAAGCTTCCTCACAGACTGGATCTACTCACATAAGACAATGGGAGTTTAATATACCCCACCATCAAGCATCTTAAGGTGACTGTCAGGATGATTCAGCTTTGATTCCATTTAGACATCTTTTTTATGTAGACATGCATCAGGCAAGAAAGCCTGCTACTAGAATACCATATATTGGTAAGCAGAAAAGATTTTCTAGTTAGTGCTTAGGCAATGACCAGGGACCCATCAGGGATTTAGTATCACTAGTACTTGAATATCTATGTGAGTTACTTTCCACTGGCCTGTCTATTAATGTACCTTTTGTGGCCATTTCAATATGTCTACCCATGAATCCCCTTCTTTCTTTTCATTTTGTTGTTAAACAGTTTCGCACAGGAGTTTTACACCTGAGACCTCCTTGAAAATAGGTTCTCTTCCATGGGATCTCAATTTTGTACTGAAACAAACTGACTATGTCACCATTTAAACTTTCCAGTCCAGAAGGCTTAAGGTTCATTATGTGGAAACTGCTCGTTTGATGGCAGTGACATCCTCAAGAAGAGTATCCGAGTTGCAAGCTCTCATGATAGGAGAACCCTATCTGATTTTTTCATAGAGACAGAGTCAGTCCACATACAAACCCATCTTTCATGCTCAGAGTAGTTTTAGAGTTTATATTGAATCAGGCCATCAGTCTCCCATTTTTCTATCCAGATCCAAAAAATGGGAGAAAAGATTCTTCACACTTTGGATGTGCATGGGCAAATCAGCTACTATCTTGACAGAACTTAAGTCCTTCAGGAAAACTAACCAGCTCTTTATTTCCTATTCTGGGACTAAGAAAGGTCAACCTATGTCTAAACTGACTATTTACAGGTAGTTGTCTTTTAATATTGTGTTTTGTTACTCTCACCATGTAAAATCCATTCCAGGCAGTGTTAAGGCACATTCTGCTAGAGCTTTAGCTTCTATGATGTCATACTGAAAATGTATGAATCTAGAAGCATTCTAGAAGTCCTCCATCCATACATTTGCAAAACACTACAAACTGGATTATTTTTCTAAGCCCAGAGCAGGCTTTGCTATGTCCTTGTTCCAGGTACTCCTGGTCCCTTATCTGTTCTTCTGCCAGGTTGGATAAGCTATGGTAGTGTACCTATAGACTACTGCACCAGTGAGAATAATGTACAGTTGTGCAAGTTACACTTACCCATAACATAGATGTTTGAATTCTTCATTGCTGCAGTAGCCACACCCATCCACCCCCCCTACAGTATATAGTTGTGAGATACAATGTCAGATTTTGTTATTAATATCTTGGTTTGTTCAGTGTGAGTGTCCCAATGTTTGGTTAGGAGTAAGAACGTCCTGAAGATTTTTAGTCACTCTGGTTGGTTCTATAGCTCTCTCCAAAAATATCTTAACCATAGTGTGACAGTGAGGGAGGGGAAGAAAGCTTTGGAAGCTGGGTGGTTGTTATAACCTTGGCAGGATACACCCCATAGGATACAGCAGCAGCTGTAAAGCATCTGAACAGCGACTGTGTAGGTAAATGCAGGTTACGTAACTACACTTTCCTTTTTGGCCTGTGTTAAAATGTGGCTTTACCCAATTGAATATCCAATCGACAAAACATAAAACAAATTAATGGACAATTATTGACCAAGTGAAACTTTCTTATTACTATCAGGATGCAGTAATCATGTGTTATCAGTTGTTATTTATATCAGAAACAGAAACTGACTACAATTGTCTATAAACAGAATAATTCAGAAATAAAAGGTATCTTACCACAGTATTACAGTATCAAATCCTTTTTGTGAAAATTAAATATGATCTTGTCAATTAGTGTTATGAAATGTGCCTGCATTTGGACATGAGGAGTCAAAAATAGAACCCATTTGCATTTTCTCCTGTTAAGTAAGAATGATAACATTCCAGCATAACTTTCTCTCATTTTATTTTGGTGATCAGCTGGGCACCATCACATTGTCATTTCAGATGTCACATTAAAGTGAAAAACAAACCAATTTGCTTTCATCAACATGCCTGTAAAGCTTCCTCATGTAGTCTCATGCAGAAAAATATGTTTTTTTCCTAGTATCATCTTTACTTTGAAAATATATATACACATTTTCCAGAACAACATACAGGCTTGAAGCCTATTTTATACGCAAATTAAACAATGACATTTGAATAATTGGAGTAAATGAATCTTCTGAATACGTGCAAAGTCCATTTCCTGTCAGATTAAAAGAAAATGGTTTTAACTTGCTGAATATGGTCTATTCTTCTATCAGATTACTGAAGACAAATGTGGCATGAAAACCTAATTAGAGTATTAATGTAGCACCTAGTATATGACAGGAATGAGAACACGATGCATTTTGTTAAACAGCCTATCACTCCACAACTGGGCAGAAAATACACACAATTTTATGTCAAGAGTAACTGCAAAATGATAATTGCAGCAGATTATTTTTGTATTTTTCTAAGGGAAATGAAAGAATAACAATTGCAAATCTGTTTCGTCCCAAACCCGTATATTTTAGAGTCATTACTCCTGTTCTGTCTATTAACAATCATCGCTAAAAACCTGATAATGTCAAATGCGAGTCCTGGGTCTGTGGCATAAACTTGTCCACACTAGTATATTATTTTTCAGTCTCTGACAATCAGATAATCACAGGCATGCATATATGTTTTCTGTGGATAATATCACAAAGAGAAATGGCATCAGAGTTGCGGTGTGGTCTGCTTGGAATGGTCGAGTTACCATCTTCTAACTTGCACAGCAGAGTTCCTGACCACAGCACTAGGGTTTGCAAGTATAAGAAAACATGTAAGCAATAATGCCCGACAGGGTGTGTGTTAATGTGAAATTAACACCTGCCCAGAGGTGTTATGAGGCCTGACACTGCAGGCAGAGGGCCTCTTCACCCCTGGAAGGGCATTCATTACAGATTAACACACACCCCCTGGAGGGCATTATTGCACTTAGAGAATGGAATCTCTGTAAAACTGTTTTACTTACTTATTTTTTTAAGTACTATATTATTGTTTTTTTTCTTTTGCATATTTTTGATGTAAAATAGTTCCTCCGCCTAAAGTTTCAAACTTTCTGTAGTATATGTTAATGGTGTTAGAGGAAGCATTTAACATCAAAAATATATAAGAAAATAATATAGTACTTAAAAAAGAAGTAAATTAAGTAAAACACAACAATTTTACAGACATACTATTCTCTCTCTCATACAGTCACTTCTGTTTTCATACATGCAATCACTCACAGAAGATCGCTCTCACTCTCTTGATCTCTCTCTCTCATACACCCACAGTCTTCTCTTCTTTCATACATGCACGCAATCACTCATGCAAGACTGCTCTCACTCTGTCGATGTCTCTCTCGCACATACAGTCACTTCTGCTTTCATACATGCATTCACTCACACATGATTGTCTCAGTCTCTCTCCATCTCTCTCACATACGCAGTCACTTCTGCTTTCATAGAGGCATTCCCTCACAGAAGATCGCTCTCTCTCTCTCAATCTCACACGCACAGACACACACACACACACACACACACACACACACACACACACACACACACACACACACACACACACACACACATATACACAGTCTCCTCTGCTTTTATACATGCATTCACTCACACACGCAGATAGAAAAATAAACACACACATGCACATACATACACACATGCACTTCTTACTGTTTATTTATTTTACACTCGCTAAACAGCAAAAGCACTGCTTAGCAAGTGTAAAAGTAAAGGTGGTTGTGAGTTTTTTACCAATCTGAGCTCCACAGCAGATTGATATGCTGCCATGAAGTGGCAGACTCGTTTTGCACTGGGCATTACTTGTACATTAATACCCTGCTGGAGAATGTTTGTTCCCTTGTCAGGGTGCTGATGTACAGTTTGCCCATTCTCTAATGAATGATAACTGTATCCTTCAATGAGGTTTGAGTGTATGGCACTTGTCACTTTAAGCTGTGAGCTGCTGTGATCATGGGATAGTGGACAACACATCGTATTTCCCACCAACTAATTTTTTTCTATAACACGCAATCATGTTGTTCTCATTTCTTAAATTATACTTTCTTCATAAATGTTGATTAACATTCAAAAATATCCTTACTTTGTTTCCACTGCATTGAAAATGATGCTTCGTCCCACTCACAATTACCTTCTCTACTGGCTACTGTGTTGCCCTTAGACTAAAAAGAAACAATGGAACAGAGATCCTTGTTTTGTTAGTCATGTATGCTTTTATAGTTTATCGGTTTGTGCACTCTTAGTGAATAGAAGTCCCTAGGTTTAGTCCACGTGAAGTACATGAGTTTTCCTGTTTTCATTCTTGAAACATTTGCTTTGCAGAAATACAGTATTACAAAAACTGACACAAAGTATCTATAATGATGCAGAATCTGACATGTTTTTCCTTCTAAATGTAACATATGCTGAGCTGAAGCTATATGTTTCATGTCGTTTCATTGTAACAAAATCATAGAACTACCCAAACATCTCAGGCTATTTACAAAAAAAAAAAAACACCCAAATGGGCCAATAAATTAAAGCATCAAAATACATTTTGATGAATACAATATCCACTGATGTGCTCAGGCAGTGCTGGGGAAACACACAAGGCAACTCATAGTCAAAACCAGGAATGGAGAGGCAGAAAAGAGAAAAGGGGCTGAGTTAGCAAGCCGAGATAAATACTAAAGAGTCGACTGGAAGGGCAGTTTAAGAGGCATGTGTCAGGATCAGAAAGTGTATAATATAGTTGCAGAGGTTAATCATGTTTTCTTCATACGGAGCAGTGAAGGAGCAGCTTAATGTTATGGAAATAAGGGATAGGCCGCACAACAGGGAAAGAGGGTTGCTAAAGTAAATGAAATGTGCAAATAAAATAAATATAGGATGGCATGATCCATACAGTAAGAAAGTAAGGAAGAGTGATGGATAAACAGAGGCTGGATGATGGCAAGGAGAGGAAATCTTAACATAATAAGATTTTATTTATTTTTATTTTATTTTGCCTCTGTTGATTGGGATAGTCTGACTGGGCAGCAAACCTCGTTTTCAGCAGAGACCATGGGAGCATAACACCACAGTATGAATTATAATACATAGAATGTGAAGACAGTATATAGTTAACTAAAATGAGGGAAAAAAATCCAAACAAATGCTGCATTTTATACTCAAGTAAATATCAATACAGTGTGCACTATTTTAAAAGCAATAAATCCAATCTGAAATTGATGTCTTGCATTCAAGCACATACACAGAAATAAAATCATGAGAAGGAAAAATAAAATATTGGCATACCCATATGCATGGAGGATATATATATATATATATATATATATATATATATATATATATATATATATATATTTTTTTTTTTTTTTCTGAATAGCATAGTAATATAACAAACTGATATCTATTTTATTAATGATTGTCACATGGTGTACAATTGCTAAAGTCCACAGTAAGAATGATTAAAAGCAAACCAATACGGCAGATTATTGGTTTTGGAATAGTGCCATGTACAGAAGAGTAAGAAAGCTGGATGAAAGGACAACACAATAAAGTCTTAGGTTACACTAGATGTGAGTGGAGCAGCTTTACTTAGGGCAACCTGGAACTGATGGCATTCAAGTGCGTTTAGTGCTTTTGACTGATGAACTACTGTGGTGGTGAACATGACCTTAACAATGCGTCTGTCAAAAACTGCTTTAGGTTAAATTTAATGCAGTTATTTGGTTTATTTGCTTCAGGAAAAGTGGCTTTGCATTCCAGAGTTTAGAAACACAGTTTGAATATATATATAGAGAGAGAGACCACCAGAACTGTTTTATTTATTTATTTTCCATTTGCGAATTGTTAACAGACATTTATTGCTGATGCTCAAATTTCTGATTGGTGACTACTGTTGAATGGTATTTCTTTTAGATGGACAATTGCTTGGTTTATATCTGAGGTTGTGAACTATAAGTAATTGTGGGTATATAAGAAAGCCTGGTAATTCAAGACAATTAAGTTCTCTTAGAACCTTGTTGTTGTGTCTTTCGGCTTTTCCCGGTTAGGGGTCACCACAGCAGAACTCCGGTCCGCTAATGATTGGCAGTAGATTTTTATGTGCCAAGTTGCCAGCTCTGATGCACAATCTTCAATGAAGGTACGCCCATTCACGCATGTCTCCACACAGAAGATGCTCTAACTGAGAATCGAACAGGACAACGTCTTACTGTGAGGAGACAACGCTACCGCAGCACCACCACTGCAGTATTCTCTTAGAACCTTGTAATGGTGTCAGAAGATAAGCTTACATGCATGTTACAATAAAATAGCTATGTCTGCATCAAGCCACTGTAATGATACCCACCATTACATCTCTTAGAACCTTGTAATGGTGGGTATCATTACAGTGGCTTGATGCAGACATAGCTATTTTATTGTAACATGCCTGTAAGCTTATCTTCTGACTAGCTTTTAGGTTTGCAAGCATTGGTGATACATAAGGAAGCGATGAAAGCATGGATGAGAAACAGCACAGCAGGGAAGAATAAACACAGTGATCATGCAAGCTTGCCTACAGGAAATTAGCAATTTAGACATGTGGAAATATGCACATGTGTCTGCAGTGCAGAAGTTATGTGTGGCCACAGGTAGATACACTCCCCTGATGCACAAGGGTTTTGCATATTGCATGCATGCAAGACAAATTGTGACCCACATAAAGGGTATGTGGCCAATAACAATATCATGCTTAAGTTGCATCATTGCAAAAGCAAATGAAGAAGAGGTTGAAATGTGTGAGTTTCGGAAAAAAAAAACTCACCGACAGTGGTGTTATTCAAGTAGCATAATGTGTTATGTCATAGCGTCATAAGTGATAATCATTTACATAAACATATAAAATCCAAAAAAAGAAGACAAACCACACTGGCAACTGCTTTTAGTAAATTAGCGCTTTCGTTTACTGGCAAATTGTAAACTTCTTCAGATAAAATAAACATTTCAGCACATTGCTTAAATAGTGAACATATTCTGATGTCATACATTGCATAATTAATTAATTAATTGCAAGATCAAACAGCAGTTTTTTTAAAAGAGAAATGTTCATATAGGACCAAAATATTGAGTATTTACTACATAAATATTAAACATATATATATATATATATATATATATATATATATATATATATATATTGTTAATAAAAGAATTTTGTTAAATGTGTACATACATTAATAAAATAAAAAACATGGTAGTAATGTCTACCTATATAATGCTTTTAATTTAAGCAAACTTTTAATTGAGATCATTTCATTCAGCCCTGGTGGTGAGTTTGCATCAAGCTTAAGCTGCCATAAAATTTCTTTCTCCTCTAATTTCAGGCTGGATGGACCCCCCCGCCCTGTATCCTGAATACAATCAATGATAACAAATTGGAAATTATGGCCAGGGTTCTGTATAATATGCCTAGCCAGAGCATTACAAGAATTCTGCTTATTAATGGCATAAATATGTTCATGCACACGGTGTTTAAAACTTCTGTCAGTTTTGCCTACGTAAAATGATGTACATAGGGCACAAATTCCTAAATAAATAACCCCTTTAGAGTTACAATTAAACTTATTATTAATATAAATCCAGTGCTTCCGTATTGTAATAGAGCTGACAGTCTTGATATATTTGCACCAAGAACAACATTCACATTTGTACATTCCACAATGGGGTTTATAGATGTAAGTACTTCCTTGTTCTAAAATTTCTTTTAGGTTTAAACCCCGTCTATAAGTGAATTTAGGTTCTGGTGCAATAATTTTATTGATGTCAACATCATTAATCAAGAAAGCCCAATTTTTCTTAAAGATCTGTTTCAAACTTCCCACATCTTGAAAGAAAGTAGTAACAAAGTTAGAAAGTAAACATTCAGGCTCAGCTCTTTTTTCTTCATTATGTATTGTGCTCAAAGTGCACAATTCAGAACCTGGATGTTCATTACTACTAAATTCTACACTCAAATTTGGTTTATCAATGACTAAAAGGGGAGAGAAGTCACCTTTATAGCTTTTCATGGTGACTTCCTGTATTAATCCATTTAATAAATTTTCTGGATACCCTCTTTTACTGAACATCCCCTTTAAAATTTGACATTCCTCATGGAATTCTGAATCCAAACTGGTCATTCTGGATGCCCTTACAAGTTGTCCCTTTATTATACCTCTCTTCTGATGGTAGGGATGGCAACTTGAAAAATGAAGGAAGGAATTTGAGTATGTTGATTTCCTAAATATACTGGATTTCATATAATTAGAACACAAATCCTTCCTCAAAGAGACATCCAGAAAGGAGATGTTCTCATAACTAAATTCCCATGTGAATTTTAGAAAATCAGTCTTAGCAACGATGGATTCAAGTAAAGACCTGGCTGAAGTTTTATTCCCCCTCCACAAAATAAAGATATCATCCAAATATCTGGTATACCAGACTGCATTTTGAATGAAAACAGAGTCAGTAAATAGGAACTTATTCTCCCAATAGGCTATTACTACATTGGCGAAGGTTGCCCCACATGGGGAACCCATCGCTACACCAGATTTCTGTAGATAAATTTTGTTGTTAAAAAGAAAGTAATTATTTTCCAATACTACCTCCAATAAGTATATGATGTTTTCTATTTCTTCATGGTCTACTTGTTTATGCAATAAGAATTCTCTAACCCAATCACATCCGATGTCATGAGGTATACATGTGTACAAATCACAGACGTCAATAGTTAGAAAATTATTATCATTATCAAAGGGTATCCTATTGATAGCTTTCAAAAAAGCCCAGGAATCTTTACAGACTTGGTGTTCGCTTTTCAAAACCTTTTGTAACCTATTATCAATATATTTCGCACAGCCAAAAGTGATTGATTGATGG
>NC_056749.1:850382240-850387240 GCF_019279795.1 Protopterus annectens
ACACGTGTTACAGATAGGGTATGTCTGTAAACGAACTTTACTAAATTGACCATTTGGGCACAGTAGAATAATATGATAAATACCTCAGAAACTAAGTATATGATATTTGGGAGACATAAATTGAAAGGTAAATATTTAATACAGTGCACAGTGATTGAAACTGTAGATTTATTTAAGGACCTGGGTATATGGGTAGATTCAGCTATGAGCTTTTCTGGTCATGTCAACCAATTGGGTAATGATAGTTATAGAACTATAGGTTGTATAAAAAGATTTATAAAAGCTAGGAAATTAGAAATGATGATGTCATTGTTTGTTAATTACAATAGACCCAAACTTGAGTATGGAATAACAATATGGAAAACTTATAGGAAAACAAGCATGAATAAACTGGGAAGAGTACAGCAGAAATATAACAATGACATGCATGGGTGTGAAAATTTAAGTTATTATGAAATACTAAAATAGCTGAAATTGTGCAGTGTCTCATATAGATATTTAAGGGAGATCTCATTCAGGTATATAGGACATTTAGAGACAACTACCTCTGCGAATGTTTGGCGTTATCAAAACTTAGTAGAGAATCATCAGACAGTCTGTGAAGAAGATTACATTACAGAACCATGAAACAGTGCTAAACTTCTATACAGTTAAGCCATGATAAAGGACAAATTATTATTCTAGGGATAAAAATTCAAAGGTGGGTGTTCCAGGGTGACTCTTCCTCACAGCTGCTCTTTTGTCTTCCCCTTAACCCATTAAGCTGTCTACTTAACAGATTAGGTCATGGTTACAATTTGGCTCCCAGAAAACAACAAAGTGTAAAGACTTCTTATCTTCTTTTCTGGCTGATTTAAACCTGTGTAGTTCATCAGAAGAGGAACTGAAAGCACAAATGCAAGTAGTCAAAACATTTTCAGATGATACAAGAATGTCATTTGGTCTTGATAAATGTTTAAAAGCAACTTTTAAAGCCAGAAAGCTGCAGCACCAAGAAAACATCGGCCTGGGGCAGGAATGTGATACAAAAGAACTTGAGCAAGAGGGATTGTATAAATATTTGGGAACTGAAAAAAGATCACTAATAAAATGTGAACAAATGTGAATAAAACTTAGGAATATTTTAGAAGACTAAATTTAATATTGAAAACAGCATTGATATCTATGAACAAAGTCCAAGCTATAAATAAATTTGCTGTTCTTGTCCTAACTTACAGTTTTGGAGTGACTGATGGGCCCCAAAAGGTGTTAGATCAGGTGAACAGGAAAACAAGAAAGGTGCTTCATGCTCATCAAGTGATTTATATAAATCAGTTTATACCAAGACTATATATTCCGCTTTCCGAAGGAGGTATGAACCTCTTAATAATTGATTTTATATATATAGATCTGCAATCATAGGACTGCATACATATCTGCTGACCTCCAAAGACCCAAACATCATGAAAGTTTTAAAACATAAGGAGAATAAGTTTAACATGACTTCCCTACTTAGTTTAGTAGAAGCATATCAGTATAAAGCGGGAATGGAAATCAAACCAGAAATAGATAAAAATCAGGCAGCAAAAAAAAAAAAAATAATAATATAAGGTGAAGGATCAGATAAGAAGGCAAGTAATGTGGAAAATGCATAAATATAGTTGTAAGTATATAAAATTTCTGGAAGAACCTCATGTTGATCAGGAATGAACACAGGAATGGTTAAGGAGAGATAGATTCAAACCAAGAGATGAAAGGTTAATATTTGCGGCCTAAGGTAGTGGACTATGTACATGTTGGTTTACAAAGTCTGTTGAACATGTGGGAGAAAGAGACAAATGTAGGTTTTGTAAAATGGAATTGGAAACAATCTCACATCTTTTTGTTGGTTATGATAAACTAATGGCAGAAAGACTGTATATTGAAAGGCATAATAATTTTGCAAGATTGCTGCATTGGGGACTAGGCAAACATTAAAATATTGAAGTAGCTGAGAAGCATTGGAAACATCAGCCACAAAGCATTGTAAAAATGATGAAGTTTATATCATGTGGGGTCACCCATTATCAACAGCTCAAAAAAAGATGTGAGGAAACCAGATCTAGAATTCAATGAAAAGAAGTCAAAAGTAGAACTGATCATTGAAATTGCTACACCCAGTGACTACAGTGTCCTATAAACAGAGAAACATAAAGTAATAAAATACTAGGATTTGCAGGCAGAAATGAAGGCAATGTGGAAGAATTATACCCAGACAGTTCCAATAGTAGTAGGAGGAATTGGTCTTATAAAAAAGAATTTACAGCTGTACTTAGATATGTTACTGGTACACGTAACTCTGTGTGAATTACAGAACAAGTCAATACTGGGCACATTGTGGTTGCAGCAAAGAGCATTTCTGGCTAACATCAAAGATTGAAACAATACTAATTTCGTGAACAATAATCATAATTTGTCTTAGGAATAGGGTCCATTCCCTTCATGGTATTAGAAACCCCAATGTCTTGTAGAAATCTAAAAAGATTCTATAGGAATAAGAAGTGTATTAACTGGTTCTCTGAGAGAGCAGCTGATGCATGGAATAGACTACCAAGTTACATTAAAGCAAACACTAGTTTAGATATTTTTAAGAACAACCTGGAAACTTATTATCAGAATAACTGCTTTGGTATATTAGCAGACTAGAAGGGCATTAATGCCCATGCTTTAAATGTTTGTATTTATGTATGTATGTATGTATGTATATATGTATATATGTATGCTTCGTGGGTACGTATGTATGTATGTATGTATATAGGTATTTATGTATGTGTGTATGCATGCATGCATGTATGTAGGTATGTATGGATGTATATAGGCATGTATAGGTGTATGTATGTATGCATGTAGATATGTATGTATATATGTATGTAGTGATATAGCTATGTATGTATGCAGGTATGTATGTATGCAGGTATATATGGATGTATCTAGGTATGTATAGAGGTATGTATGTATGTGTACATGTATGCATGTAGGTATGTGTGTATGTACCTTGGTATGTATAGAGGTATGCATGTAGGTATGCATGTATATATGTATGTATTGATATAGCTATGTATGTAGGTATGTATTTATGCATGTATGCATGCATGTATGTATGTATGTAGGTTTGTATAGAACTATGTAGGTATGTATGTATGTATTGCTAGAGGCATGCATGTAGACAGATATGTTGATAGGTATGTATGTATGTATGTAGGTACGTAGGTATTTACGGATGTATGTAGGTATGTATAGATGTATGTATGCATGCATGTATGTATGTATATGCGTATGTATTGATATAGGTAATGTTGCCCATCTTGGTTTACAATTGAAGACAAACAGGTGGGATAGTTCATTTATATGCTTTATTACATAGAAACACATCAGGATGGATAGCAGCAGTACAAAATATAAATTAACTGATTAACCAACAGACTACACAGACATGCACGCTTATATCTCAACAGCTTACTACAAAATGGCAGTCAGGCTCACACATGCTCAGTATTTATACACATGTTCAGGCCCATGGAAAGCTTTTTAAAGGTATACATACATATTGATCTACAAGTATGTATATATGTATGTATGTATGTATATAGGTATGTATGTATGAATGTATGAACTCAACAGCATCAACAAATGGCAAACGCAGACAACTCCCCAAGCCAAGGCATGGCTGCTGAGGCAATGTGTACCAAGGAGGACAGTGTACACAGCATACAATGTCACAAGCATGTGTAGCATTTTGCAAGTATGTTCTATGCAGGTGGTGACAGGCAGACAGTGGCATAAAACATGTACTGGAGCACTGCATTAGAATGCAGACCAGGAAAGCACAGTCATGTTTACTTTTGACAGATGTTCACAAGTAGTACATCCTAGTCAACTGAGTCACTGAGTGGGGGATGTGTTTACAAACCTGCAAAATGCATACAATTTTATTCACTTGCAGTATTCTAAAGATCCGCATATCTTGACAAGCCATAGAATTTAATGGCAACAAGAAACAATGTATAGTAAAGATCATGGCATACAGTACAATTGGACCTCAGTACCTGTTGATCCAACACACAGTCACATATGCATTCAGTGTATAACACATAGCTGTTGTTGCATGTTTCCTGGATGCCATTTACAGCAATAAATCCTCAACTTTGGAATGCAAAACGAGTACCCACGAAGCATGGTCTGTAGACCAAGTAAAATGTCCTGTTCTACTGTTAAGACAGTGACCTCAAAGCCTGAGAATTGCATTCACTTTATCATAGGTTACCACTGTTATATTTATGAGAAAGGTGGGTATATGGTCACAGTGTATACTGTTCTAGAATGTAATAGCGCATAACGTATGTCCATAACAGCAGAGTAATGTTAGTAAGATAGGAGCAGAATATACCGACAAACAAGATACAGTTATACAGTCATCAAGACTTGTATATGTAGCAGATCACTCGATCAGCTCATAATATTTATACATACAAAATATCCACTCATACCAACTACTCATTGGTTTATTTAATTTAATCAATTATTTCCTTGTTACTTCCTTGTCTAAACTCCTCTATCACTTTTCTCTGTTACAGCTTCTATAACTTCCTATTCACACACTATAATCTTCTATCTTCTGCATGCTCATGTCATCTTTACTTTTCTTCCCCTCCTTTTAAACAGCTTCAGCCTTCTTATTGAATATACTCGATATGTTTACAGCCACTCTCATTTTATTATGTCTTTATCAGTTATTATTCTCTTTATTTTTTTCATATCACGACTAAGCTTTTCTGTTTGTATGTCTTTGCCAGTAAATCATTTTCTTTATTTTTTCATAAATTGATTGTATTATTTTTTCATCTTACATGTTACATATGTCAGTGATTAATAATCTTTAACTGAGCTTTTCTTTTAAGTCTAACACACTGACAATGGGTGCCATCACTCATTCATACTTTCCTGATAAATAAACTTCAATTAATACAAATAGATTATACCAT
>NC_056749.1:850392240-850407240 GCF_019279795.1 Protopterus annectens
TTACATACTCTGGTCAAGGCTCTTGCCAACCATATAGTGCCTTTTTAGGTGATGTTCCAAAGACAAAATTACCACTGTAACAGCTACAAACAAATGCAATCCAAGGGTTATACAGCTAATCACTACAATTCTAAATCTCAAAATGCACTCTCTTGAAGCACTCCTTAAAATGGAGAACATTGGCATTGGTGCTGTTACAGAGACCTGGTTCAAGGTAGCAGAAGGCACCCCTGCACTACCAGGCTATAGCTTATTCCACACCTTTCGGCCCCAGAACTTGGATTGAAGCTCCAAAGGTGGTGGTGTTTCCATATTCATAAAGGATGCACACACCTCCAGACTGGTAGCCCAACATAACACATCAGAGATACTTCAGGTGCAGCTAACCTTGGGTAAGACAGTGATTTAGGTCATTGCCAGCTATAGGTCCCCAATCATGTCCCAAGACTCACACTCCACATTCCTAAGCACCCTGGAAAATATTAGGGTCCAACCTAACACTCATACTGGGCAACGTCAACTACCCCTCCATTAACTGGGAAAACTACTCATGTACAAATAGAATTGCCCAACATTTCCTGGAATTCATTAATTGTAATGCCCTGGACCAGCTTGTTCTTACTCCCACTTGAGGTAGCAATATCCTTGACCTAGGCATTACTAACATGGGCGACCGTTGCTCTACACCAATAGACAGCTCCTCCCTTATTAGATCCGACCACAAACTAATCACCTTGGAAATATACATCCCTCCCATCCCCCCCCCCCACAGAAATAACCACCATGAAAAACTTCTTCAAAGCTAACTTTGGGATCCTAAAAACAGAGGTGGCTAACTTCACGGAACCCATGCAAATGGAGAATAGTTGGATGACCGCCGAATCATAGACCAATGCACTGTATGAACACGTACACAAATGCATGGATCTCACCATACTCACTAGAACCAAGACACTCTCCTCCAAAAAAGGAAGCCAATCTGGTGGTCCCCTGCCATAAACAAACTCTACAACAGAAGGAGGAAACTGATGCGGAATAAGGTGAAGTCCCAAGACTGGAGAAACTCCCTTATCAGCCTCAACAAAAAGTTGAGATCCCTCATCAAATCCTCTAAAGCTAGAAAACAGAATTTCAGCAGATAGTAAAGACAACAACAAGGCCTTCTATAGTTATGTAAAGAATCTCCACGGCAATACCCAGATTTGCACTGAGCTACTGCACAATGGTACCTCCTATACCGAGCCAACAGATATTGCCAATATACTGGCCAGCAGATTCAGTGCCATCTTTCCCCCTCTTTCCCCCACCAAAGGACCAATCACAATACCAGAAGATTGTCAGGCACCCAGTATTACTGCTGCACAGGTTAAAACAGCAATATCCAAGGCCAATAATACACCTTCTATGGGACCTGACAATATCCCTGGCTTTTTTCTACATGAACTACAGCGTGAACTGGCACCTCATCTGTGTGCCCTGTTTAATCACAACCTTACCTTAGGCTTTGTCCCTACTGAATGGCGCACTGCTACAATTATCCCTCTCCACAAAGGAGGAGTGACTACAGACACTAGGAACTATTTCCCCATTAGCCTGACAAGTCTGATATACAAAGCTATGGAATGCATCATCATGGACTTAATAAACAAGGATACAGGGAATCTCCAAACTCTGGATCCCACACATTTTGTTTTTATGAAGGGTAGATCATGCCTGCTCAACCTGGTCGACTTCTTTGAGTCAGTCACCAGAGCTGTGGATGAAGGCAAGGTGGGTTCATACAGCCTACCTTGATCTGGCCAAGGCCTTTGATACCATTCCCCACTCAGGAATATAGAAAAACTCACTAAGCTAGGCATCAACCCGTATATCACTTGGTGGCTTGCAAATTGGCCAACAGATAGAACCACAGAGTGAAATTAGCTGACTCCAAGTCAGACTGCCAACCTGCCACAAGTAGAGTCCCACAGGGTTCAGTCCTGCATCTTCTCCTGTTTGGTATCTACTTCTCTGAAGTCCAGACCAACACGATGGGACTCTGGCTGACAAAGTTCACAGACAATTGCAAGTTGGGAGCTATTATTAACTCCCCAAGTGATGTTGACATCCTACAGAAAGACCTCACTGAGACCAACAATTGGTGTCAGAACCATGGCCTTGAGCTCAATGCCAAAAAATGTGTTGTCATCCCCTTTGGGAAAAACCTGGTTCTCATGAATTACCACATCAATGGTAGTCCACTTAACACAGAAGGAGTTATATGAGCTCTGGGAACACATGTTGACAGCAACCTTTCTTTTGACCACCACATTGCCACTGTGGTCAGAAAGTCCTTCTATGTGGGACATCTCATTACTAAGGGTTCTGCATCTTGGAAGAAAGAAGTCTTTGTCTCCCTCTACTCTTCCCTCATTAGGCCACTCATCAAGTACAATGCCCCATTTGGCATGTACCTCACTAGACACCTGCAACAACTGGAGAGGCTGCAAAAGTACCTCACAAAGAGGATCCTGGGTCTTAAACAATTGCCCTGTATGGATAGACTCAAAAAAGTCCAACTATTCTCTGTCTCATATTGCCTACTTAGAGGTGATCTCTGCTTGACTTACAAAGCCATGTCTGACCCAGGTCTGTTAGAAATGCTACATCTAAAGAAATCCCAATCCCTCTTCACCACATGCTCCAGAGACCTCAACCTCATTACCACAATCAACAGAACAAGCTGGAGGGACAGGTTCATAACCCAGAGACTGGCCATGCTATGGAATAGACTTCCATTACATGTCAAACAGAGCACCTCACTGGCCCTTTTCAAGAGAAATTTTGATGAGTGGATGGGAAAGAGAAAATGCACCCCGAGGATCACTCCAGTGGCTCTACTCAACAGAGGCACTGAGAACTAAGGTCGGGTGGCACGATGCCAGGGTAATCCTATGGGGTAGGCTTGTAAAGGCCACAGGGCCATTAGCCTAGTACACACCTATAAACCTATGAACCTATGGTGTGGAATGGAATGTAGACTAGTGCATGACTCAGGACTGACTCAGGAGGTCTCGGAGCTATAACATTCATATGCGATTGTAACCACTAGCCTGGGTTTAGTTGCTGAAATTGCTGAGGGGCAGCAGTAAGTAAAGTACTCATTTTGTTTCATGTCTTGATCACTGAATAATACTAATTCACTCTGGAATTGGATTGAGACAATTCCAGAGTGAATCAGTATTATTCAGTGATACAATTCAGTAATGTGAGCACTCAGCTGTCTTTACAGCTTTCACAAGACAGTAAGACTGTTACAGAAACATTGTCCACCTTTGTTAGAAAACCAGAAAAGATTCATAGGTTCATAGGTTCACAGGTTCATAGGTTCATACTGGGCTATCTGCCCTGGGGCATTTAAAAGCCTAGCCAGAGTGTGTGTGGCTTTCACCACCCCTTAGGATGAGAATACTATACCCATTAGTTTGCTGTGCCTCTGTCCAGCAGTGATACAGAGATGATTCTCGGGGTAAACCTACGATCTCCCATCCACTCGTCAAGATTTCTCTTGAACAGAGTCAGTGAGGGGCTCTGCCTCACATGGACTGGGATTCTGTTCCATAGTGTAGGGAGTCTCTGGGTGATGAATCTGTCCCTCCAGCATGTCCTATTTATATCCGTGTTGAGGTTTAAGTCTCTTGCTCTTGTGGCTCTGGTGGATTTGGATTTTTTGAGGTGGAGCATGTCCATTAATTCCGGGTTGGACATGGCCTTGTATGTCAGGCACAGATCACCTCTGAGCAGATGGTATGCGACTGAATAGAGCTGGAGTTTCTTCAGTCGGGCATCTTATGACATATGTTTGAGCCCCTTTATCCTTTTGGTGAGGAACTTTTGGGGTCTTTCCAACTGCTGCAGGTGTCGGGTAAGGTACATTCCGAATGGGCGTTGTACTCAATCATTGGTCTGATAAGTGAAGAGTACAGGGTACAATGACCTCTCCTGATCTGGATGTGAATCCCTTCATGATCAGGTGGGCAATGTAGAAGGTCTTCCTAACCACTTTGGCAATTTGAGTGTCAAAAGAGAGGTTACTGTCAACTTGGGTCCCCAGGTCCCTGATAACTTCTTCCGTGTTTAATGGATTACCACCTATGTGGTAATTAGGGGTTACCTTGTTTTTCCCAAAGGGTATGACTATACATTTTTGGCATTTAGCTTAAGGCCATGGCTCTGGCACCAGTTATCCATTTCTATGAGACCTTTCTGGAGGATGTCTGTGTCTGATGGAGTGTCAATTATGGTGCCCAGTTTGCAGTCATCTGCAAATTTTGTCAGCCACAATCCCCTATGTTTGCCTGCACTTCAGAAAAATAAATGCTGAACAAGAGGGGCCCAGGACTGAGCCCTGTGGGACACCGCTCATGACCGGCTTAGAGTCTGACATGGCACCAGCAACTCTAACCCTGTGTGTTCTGTCCTTGAGCCAGTTTGCAACCCATCTTGTGACATATGGGTTTACATCTAAGCTGGTGAGCTTTTCTATGATGCCCGAGTGGGGTATTGTGTCAACGCTTTTGCTAGGTCAAGGTAGGCTGTGTGAACTGCCTTACCCTCATCAATGGCCTTAGTGACTGTTTCAAAAGTCGACCAATTTCAAGAGGCAGGATCTGCCCTTGACAAAGCCAAATTGGGTAGGATCCAGTGTCTGTAGGTCCCCAATGTCTTTATTTATGAGTTCCATTATGATCCTCTCCATAGCTTTGCAGACAAGGCTCGTCAAGCTTATGGGGCGGTAATTTCCAGGGTCCGTAGAAGCACCGCCTTTGTGGAGTGGGATCACAGTTGCCGTACGCCATTCTTTGGGTATGTATCCTGTAGTAAGGCTAAGATTAAACAGCAGCCTTATGTGTGGGCTTAGTTCCTCATTGAGTTCGTGTAGCACACAGCCGGGGACACCGTCCGGTCCCATTGATGCTGTGTTTTTTGCTTTAGAGAGAGCAGCTCTCACCTGGGCATCTGAGATGTTTTGGAGGCTAGACTCTGGTGGGATAGATATTTCTCCTTTTGGGGGAGAGGCTAGAGAAATTTGCACTGAACCTGTCTGCCAGTATGTTGGCAATGTCTGTGGGTTCAGTGATTTTTCTAATCATTTTGGACTAATTCTGAGCATATCTGGGAGTTTCCACCCAGGTTTCTAACATAGCTAAAGAAGGCTTTATGATTGTCTTTTGTGTCATTAGCGATTTTTCTCTCAAAGTTGGCCTTGGATGATTTTATGAGTGATCGTAGTTTTTGCTAGTATTGATCAGAGATGCCTTCCCATTTAGGATTTTGCTCTGTCATGTAGTAGCTTTCTCCTCTTGTTGTAGAGTTTGTTTATGGCTGGAGTCCACCAGACCGGGCGCCTGCCTTTGATGGAAAGGGTCTTGATTTTATTAGGGATTGCTTGATCCATACATTCCTGGAGGTGCTCGTAGAAGGCATTTGTAAGGGTTTCAGCAGCATGGGTTGTGGTTTCCACTGGCTCGGGGCCTTGAAGGATACCACTCCAGTCTTAAGAAGTGTGAAGTTTGCTTTTGAGAAGTTCTTCACTGTGGTCTTTTTTGCTGGGGGGGGGGCGGGATGTGGATCTCCAGTGAGATTAATTTATGGTCTGATCTCACCAATGAGGGATATACTTCCGGTGTGGAGCATTTTGTCCCCATGTTTGTGATGATCAGGTCTAGTATATTTTCTCCTCTTGTGGGAATGGTGACTAGTTGTTCCATAGCATTTGAGTTTATGAACTCAAGGAACCTTTGGGCTAGGGTGTTGGGGCTTGAGTAATGTTCCCAGTCTATGTTTGGGTAGTTGAAGTCACCCAATATGATGGTGTTTGGAGAGACATTCATACTCTCCAGTGTCTTCAGGAAGGCTGTGTGGGTTTCCTGAGTTTGAGAAGGTGGTCTGTAGCATGTTACAAACTGTAGGGCAGTTTTACCTATGGTTAATTGCACCTGGATGGTCTCCGATGCTTCGTGCATTGCCATTAACCTGGAGGTGTGGGTATCCTTTATGAATATGGATACTCCCCCTCCTTTTGTGGTTCGGTCAGGATTTTGGGGCGAACGCATGATATGAGGTATAACCTGATAGTGCTGGGGTGCTCTCAGGAGCCTTGAACCAGGTTTCAGTCACAGCACAGACATCGATGTTCTCCATACTGAGGAGGGCTTCGAGGGCGTGCATCTTGAGGTTTAGACTTCTGGCATTGAGCAGTATTACCCTTAGTTTTTCTCCATTTTTGTTTTCTAGGGCGGTAGGTTTATCATTTGAGCCTTGCCTAAAAAAGGCACTATGGGGGTGGCAAGAGCCTTTGCCAATATCCGGAAGCCCAGGGGTGACAGGTGCAAGCCATCCCTTGCAAAGCAGCGTGGCTTGTCAAGCATGTCATCCCAGGCAGACAGACATTGGATCCTTAGAATGACACCAGTAATTAAGCCAATTATTAAAGCTGATCATTTTGTCTCTGTATTGTGGCATCATTCTTGGTGAGGGTAGGATACTGCTCAGGGTCAGGGTCATACTGGCCTGGGCTACATAATCTGAGAGCTCCTCTATGTCTCTTTTCATGTAGTCCAGGGAGGTACGTCTCAGGTCGCTCACACCGGCATGGACAATGACTGAGTCATACTTGTACTTGCTGTGGAGTGACCTGAGTGCTTGTGTTATGTGGCGGATTCTAGCGCCTGACAGGCAGCTTACTGTGATCTTTTCCTTGTTCAGTCTGGTGAGTGGGACGTCAGTGTGTCTGACTATGGAGTCACCTATAACAAGTGTGTCTGGCATTGTGTTTGGCCTTAAGGGCTGTGACTGTTTAGCACACTGACTTTGAGAACTATGTGTTGCATGTCTTATGTCTTGAGGTGGCAGTTGCTTGGGTGTCTGCTTTGGAGGCCTCTGTAGTTTTGGTAGATTTTTGATCAGTGCCTCCGAGTATGTCTTTGTGTGTTTATGTGTTTGTTTTGCAGTTGTGATAGTTCTATGTGAAACTGGGTTTGTGGTGTGCGTGGTTTCCTTCCCTCCTGTCTGATCTTGCCAGTCCTGAGTTGAGAGAGCTCAGCCTCCAGTTTGGCTATATAGTTGCATCTCTCACATGTATTTGTGTTTTGTGGGAGAAGGAGTGGGTTGTCTGTGTACATGAGGCAATTGTAACATTGCCTCAAGATGCCCAGATTCACCAGCTGAACAGGAGAGGACGCTAGCAACTGACCCTTCAACATGCTAGAAAAAGTGAAAAAGTTTGCTGTGTAACGGAGTCAGAAGGGACCTATAGGGAAATGGGTGCTCAAGGGGATTCTAGGCTAATGTAGTACTTTGTTTAGTATACAAGTACTTTACCTATATAAAAATGCTTTAGGAGCAAGTGCTGAGCTTTTGAGATAGAGAATAGACTGTTTAGATTGCAAGTAGAGAAGTTCTAAGGGAAAAATTGAAGAGCAGACTTTACAGATCCAGAAATAGTTTAACCTTGTTTAACCGGCGCTGCCCGATGGTGCTCTATGGGCAACTCCACGCTAAATCACGCAAAAGCGCGCTAAAGCGGGCTTTATAGCAGGGGGTTGAAAAGAGCTAGGAATTGACCCAAAATGGCCAATAGACTACAAGTTTCTGTCTGGAACCACTCCTCTAGGGACAAACAGGCCGCTCAGTGCTCCCCACTCCCACTGGTGAACAAAGACGCTTCCTTTTATCCAAATAAGGATATGGAATAGCACAGGAACCAAGACAAAGCTCAGAGGTCAGCAAACTCTGAAGACTGGACTATTCTAGTTCAGTAAGGCGGGAAAACAAGATTTTTTTTTTGTTTTTTTCTTTTTTGCAGAAACAGAAGAAAACCAGACAGTAAATGCTATAAATGCTTTTAAGCGGCTAGCACACTTGAGTGTGTTAGCCTACAGGTAAAATTAAGCAACAACTACTTTTTAAAAGTGCAAAACAGTTAATCAACACAAAAACAGTTTAAATAGAATGCAGAGCTGTATAAACAGGCTAAAATGCAGTCGCTAAGCAGTAAATAATCAAAAAGCCAGAAAAAATACTTAAATCAGTTATAGCAAATACAGTTATAACAAATGCTCTGAAATATACTGTATATTTCCAAAATGTTTGAGAAGGACAGTCAGAACACAAGAAGGTTCAGGCGAAAGAGAAAAAAAAAGTTTTGTTTTACTTTTGAAAGGGAAAAGGAGGAACAGAAGGCCTTATCAAATGTTCTCTCTGTATTAAGCAGAATGAGCTAATGACACTAGACTGGGAGGTGTGTCACAGTAGGGGCAGGCAACTGCAAAGCCACCAAGTATAAGAGCAAGACACCAACAGGGAGGGAGCGTGGGCCAAAATAGCCTACAAGACAGCAAGCACTACAGAAAATGAAAGTTTTTAAACAGATAAGGATTTGTGAAGATACTGAATAGACAAAGTGCTTTATATATATTAAATTGTAAAAATAATCAAAAAAAATCAAGATACTTATATTTTGTAGCTCAGTTGCAGTCAACAACCTCTCTAGTCTGCACTGTGTGCAAAAGACAGAAACTTTTTTTTTTTTTTTTTTTTACAAGAACACAAAAGAACCAGCCCCCACTAGCCAAGAGATAATTACACAGAGGAGATGTTTCAGTTTACACAATAGCCTACAAGACAGCAAGCACTACAGAGACAAATGAAAGTTTTTAAACAGATAAGGATTTGTGAAGATACTGAATAGACAAAGTGCTTTATATATATTAAATTGTAAAAACAGTAATCTGTAAAAATAATCAAAAAAAATCAAGATACTTATATTTTGTAGCTCAGTTGCAGTCAACAACCTCTCTAGTCTGCACTGTGTGCAAAAGCCAGAAACAGAATTCGTTAAAAGATGTGTATCTGCCTGGGACACATGCTGTACTTGATCTTTTAGAAGACAGGACTGGAGTAAAACAGGATTTTTATTTGTTACACTGCACAACTTCAAGTTCTTGGAAATACAATTGTTTGCAAACAGAATGAAGGGACTTCATGTTATTCAGAATCTAGTCTACTCATATTTATATTTACAGCCATTTGAGATTTATTTACTAATACAATTAATAAGTGCATGCTCCAAAAGTTGGATACTGAAGGAAGAAAGGGTTTTAAATCAGAAAATGTGATAGAACTGAAGTGTTTAGTGCTCATCACCACCTGCTCAGTAAATCTAGTAGTTTCAGATTTCTGGTAGCACGCCTTCATGCCCTCATGTTCATTCTCAAATAAGCAGATTCTGATTTTAAAAAATTCAGTTAGTATTGGAGATGTTGCTATTTTAAAATTAATTCCCATACCTCCAACTGTACAGGTTTTTGCAGAATGTCCAGACTTTAATTTTGCCTCGTATTGTTGGTCCATTTTTCATAAAATTGTGGTTTTCTGACAAATTAGCGGCCATTCATTAAAGACCATTATTCAACTTTTTAAAGTTTGTAAGAGCAATATTTTTGGGGCCTTTGTCCCACTTTTATTTTTATGACTTTGTGCAGAATGATTTCTCTTGCTGTAAGAGGTTGAGAGAGGTATGCCTACATTTAGCACATGGTGGACTCATCACTCACGTCTCACAGCCTGCCTTACTGAATCAGGGCTTAAAGTTAGTAAAGATAAGGTTAATTTTGTAGTTTAGTGTTTATGTGATCATTTAATAAGTGTGTTTTGTTGCAGTATTGCTGAATATGCTATGGGGGAGTAGAGTTTACCGTTACTTTTCTCTTTTTCAAGTATCTTCTGTTTAAGTTTTTTCACAGTGAACATCATCCTATATTGTGTGGTCTAATACACATTCGACTTTTCTCAGAGAAGCACAAACTTGTATCATATAAAATAATAATTTGTTAATTTAAGTCTGCTTTCTTTTATGGTGTAGAGGTGAAGGATCCTGTGAGGAACAGAGAAAACATGATTGCATATATTAATGATGGAAATGTGCATAAACATTTGTATTCTACATCTGTCTTGAGCTTTGGGTATTCAGTAAGGCATGGTGTCGAACAAGAGGACAAATGCTTCAAGTGTGTTTAGAACCTGGGAAAACGGAGTAGAGGGATATGTGTATGAGTCTGTTGAATAGAAACCTGAGTTATGTATTTAACTGTATGGGCATTTGAATGGAAATAAGCCAAGTGAATGGACGTGCATAAGTCTTGAGCTCTGAAGTCATACTTGGCATGTTCATTTAGCTTTTTTAAACAGCCCACATGAATTGGAGCATTTAGAGTTGGTAATACCAGCACCACCTCAAGTCCTCTTGTATTATAAGTAAGAATGTTGAATGGGGGATTGCAGCAGTCCTTAGAGGGCTGCTTGTATTACTTCATAGCATGTCTCTGCAGTGGTTAAAGTAGCTCACTGTCAGCAGTCAGTTGCATTTCAGTAATGCAGTATGTCTTCACCACTGTCTCACTGCTACTTACATTTAGAGTGAATATTTGAGTTAGACGAACACAGCACTTTCAGATTTTACATGATAGTGTGGATATTTGTCTTTTTCTGTTGCTTTTACATTACACACTGCATTGTAATCATCTTTGAGGACTGAGTCTTCAATACGAGTAAAGTATGTTGTTGTTGTGGAGCCATGAGCAGACGGAACATTCTTTGCTAATCTATCTCGTTCATCTGAGTTGTGTGTGTGTGTATATGTATATATATATATATATATATATATATATATATATATATATATATATATATATACGTGTGTATATTATATATCATCTTCAAGCTTTTCCAAGTAAAAGCTGCAAAGCTTCAGAAGCTGCTATGGAAGGCAATATTTGTCTTTCTGTAGATTACACAGAAAAGGAACAGGGATAGTGTTATTTCATTTATTTTATTGCTGTACCTGTCAAGGTTTACTGGCTGCAGGGAAGAGCTTGTGTACCAAGGACCGCAGAATGCAAAGATTTTTGGAAGTGCTGAAAAAGGCATGTAGTATCAATCATCTGGAGATGGCAACAAGTGCTTGTGCATCCATCCTTGAAACTACTGAGGGGAACGGGGATGGATCACTGGGGGAGATGTTTTCTTTTGGTGCTTGTGCATACTTGGAGACATGCTGCTGAAGGGATTATCGGGAGTCTGGGGGAAATATTTAATTTTGGTGATTGATTGTGCATACTTGAAACTACTGAAGGTTTATGAATCACTGGGGGAAATGTTTCCTTTTGGTGCTTGTGCATACTTAGAGACATACTGCTGAAGGGATTATCGGGGGTCTGGGGGAAATGTTTCCTTTTGGTGCTTGTGCATACTTAGAGACATACTGCTGAAGGGATTATCGGGGGTCTGGGGGAAATGTTTCCTTTTGGTGCTTGTGCATACTTGAAATCACTGAGGGAATGGATCACTTGGGGAAATGTCTCATGTTGGTGCTTGTTGCTTGTACATATTTGAAACTACTGAAGGGAATTAAGCTTTTGCCTTTTTGCAATGTGTCCACTTCTCATAAAATTGTACTTTTGTGGCAAATCACTGGCAATGGCAGATCTTTGAGGACTGAAGTAAAAAAATAATGGCAGGCAGCAGACATTACATTTGATTTTCAGATTTCATCATTCAGAAAATTCATGCTATGCAAAATCTGTTATTCTTTCAACAGTCTAACTTTGGAAGAGCAGTATTTAAACAGTGTCACTACTAGTTAATTTTATTTTTATATAAGAGAATTGTGTTTTGGTTTTATACAAGTTCAAAGTTTTATACAAGTTCAGATGTTAATATACATAAAACAGTTTTGTTCTGGTTAATAGTTTATATTTTGTGTTATTTAATATTAATGAAGGCTGAAGCACAGCTACTGTTAATTTTATTTTTATAAAAGAAAATTGTATTTTAGTTTTGCACAAGTTCAAATACTAATATAAATAAAACACTATTGCTCTGCTTATTTTGTGCTTCATGACCATATTTTGTCTGTTCTTTGGTTTGCGTTTAAAAGTTGGTATCCCACAATTCCATCAGAGTGGGTGGGTTTGAATAATTATATATTAAAATGTTATGTTAATCAGTGTACAGATTTTCATGGCCCTTTGTCCAGATTTTTGCTGTTTTCAGGTTGAGAGGTATGCGTTCTGTCTCAATTCTCAGCTTCTTCGGATTTCCCCAATCTGCTGCCATTATCACTGTTTTATGTGTACTAAGTTTCATCCCATGTGCCTTCAGTTTTGTATTGCATTCCCCTATCCTTTGCTGAAGTTTTTTCTCAGAGTCTGCCTGTAACGCCACATCATCTACCTACAGCAGCTTTGTTGATCTGCCCCCTTCTACCTGTTTGTTGATGTTGTCCATCACCAGTATGAGCAGCTATTTGTACAGAACTGAACCCTAGTGCACACCCATTCCCAATGTTAAACTCTCTGTGAGACTGAACACTGTTCATACTTGAGTCATTGGGTCCTTATACAAAGCCTTTACTAATTCTACCAATGTTTCTAGGACTTAACTATTGCAGGACTGCACAAATCAGTTTTATTGGGACCTTGTCATATGCTTTCTTTTCATATTCTTTATCAGTCACCCTCTCCATATCTTTTAAGTAGTGTGAAAGAGTGTGATACCTCTCTACTGCACAAAGTTGAGGATGTCGCCTTTGCTCTTGTACACTGACACTAGTATTCTTATTCTCCAGTTATCTGACATACCCTTTTACTCAGCGAACAGTTGGCATAATGGTTAAGGTCTTTCCCACCAATACATAAGGTACAAGGTTTGATCCTGACCTCTGGCCAATGCCCGTTAGGAGTTTGTATGTTCTCCCTGTGCTTTGGTAGGGGTTCTTCTCACCTCTGAAAAACAGGTTGAGTTTTTCCATCTCAAACTCAACAATGAATGGGGCTGTGAGCAGCAGCACAGACTTGACATGGTGACCTGTTGGAGGAAGAGTTGTATAAACCAACTGTGATAGGAGAACACAGGTCACAGACTGTGTGCTGTGGCAGGGCTAGCCACTTGATGGTGTAAAATATAACTCTAGGTGAGTCAGTCAGGTTGACTAATGCCACTAAATAGGCATTGGTATTTGCCTTTGATAAGTGGGTTGAGGATCTGACCAGTTCTTATGATGGGAGGGGTGCACGTGCCCCTACTGGCCAGTGTGTCTGCCATAAAGCATGGTATGGAGGATGGACATCCTATGAATCCAAGAAACAAGACAGAAAGGCAATGCAGCAGAGATACTTGGTTTGGGATCCAGAGTCTACTACTCAGAACAGACTAGAAATGGTGTGGAAACTGTGGTGAGAGAAAGGCTTCAGAGGGCAGTGAGAGATATTAGAATTAGTACAGACTCATGGCAATCAGACTCCAGTATAATGAAAAGACAGTATTCATAATTTCAGCTTATGTCCCACAGCACAGAGTTGGTGATAGAATGTAAAAGTCCAGTAAGTCATCAAAAGAAAGAAAGAGTGCAGGAAAAAGTGGGAGATAGAATAGACAGAACAGGCTAGGGATGAATACTGGCTGGCTAATGAAGAAGCTAAGAAAGAAGTTGCAATAGCAACGAACAAGGCATCAGAGGCACTCTACCAGCTTCTGGATAGTGACTCAGTAGGTGGCACAAAAAGCTATATCAGGTTGCAAGACAAAGACACAAAGATAAAAAAGATAGTCAGACACCCTTCATAAGGAACAAAACTATCCCAGGTAACCCAAGCTTGGAAAATGTACACCTAGCTTAGGGCTGCTGTGCACACTGGGAACACACAGTTAGCATAGATCCAGGAACACACAGTTAATACTGATCCCTGGTGTAGTTACATCAGATTAGACCAAGTCCTCAACTCACTTATGACATGCAAATATCCATTCTGTAGCATATGTATGTGTGCTGTACCTTTAAGAAGCATTTCCAGGGACAGCATGTGCAAATAAATAGCCAGCACATGCTAGCTTCAGTGCCATTTTGAGAGTGCAGCCAGAGTGTGAGCATGTATGATAGAGATAGACAGTTTGTTTATAAGTTTATCTAAGTTAAAGTTATTAAGCCTCAGTCCTGATGAGTCTGTACATAATAAAGTTGTTTGAAAAAAAACGCAAATGTTCGTCTGTTTCATCCTGACCAGATGAATGAAACATTCCATTTACCATCATTAATCAACATGTCCAAATTTACACTGATGACTATGTGATGCAGGTTCACATGTCTTTGATCATAGCAACCCATGTCCTCCTATATTGAGGATACCACTATACAACTCTTTCCTTTTATAGGCCACCTCTGGTGCTGCCCACAGATTCATTCTTGTGTGAATTTGAGGTGGAAACTGTCAGCATGTTTTAGAAAATGAGAAGAACCTCTCTTAGAGAAAGCGAAAGCATGCAAGCTCCGTACACGCATACCTCGTGCATGGGAAGTGAAGAAATTAAGCAGAATGACAATCGGTCTTCATATGCAATCATGTGTCTCTTTCTGTTTTTCTCTCTCTCTCTCTGTATGTATATATATGTATATATATGTATATATATATATATATATATATATATATATATATAGTTCCACTTCATATCATCGAATTATCATTTCATCGAATTTCAAATCATCGAGACCAAATCGTCAAAAACTCATTTAGTTGAAAACTCATATCATCGAATCTCAAATCATTGAAAACTATAAAGCAACTAGAAATAACATCCCATACACTGTTTAGGACGTTTATGCAGGGGGGGAAGCCCCCCTGCACACCCCATGAGGGTTGCTTCGCCCCCACACCCCTCATAACTTAAATATACCAACTCCAAGGTCGCACTACAGTGGGGTAGGAAATTACCTTTTTTCCCTCACTGTAGTGCGACCTTGGAGTTGGTATATTTAAGTTATGGGGGTGTGGGGGGCAGACCCCCCACATGGGGGGTGCAGGGGGCATCCAAGGGGGCTTGCCCCCCTGCATAAACATAGGAAAAACTCTGTGGGATGTTATTTCTAGCTGCTTTATCATTTTCAATGATTGGAGATTCGATTAT
>NC_056749.1:850409740-850415343 GCF_019279795.1 Protopterus annectens
TTATATTTATTTTCTGAATTTCAGTTATTTTCAATACATATAATATTTTATGTTGCACGGTTTTCTCCAGCAAATGCTTTGTTTGTCACAAACAACCCCAAATAGCACATTGGTGTTGTCAGTGGCCAAAACCAAAGCTAAATGGTTTCAGTGCTATGGGTATTCCCAAGAGCTGAGTGCTTCCTTGAATTGTAACAGAGTATCAAATTACAGAAGAAAAATGTGTGGGATTAATTAGATTGTTAATTAGTCTGGGTCTAGCTGGCTCAGTATGAGAGATCAGTTCTTCTATATTCTGACTGTGGACACTGACTACTGCTAGAACAAAATGAAGAAATGTTTGTTGCTGTGTTTGAGCCATTAATAATATCTGCTGATGCCCTTTAGGAGAGATGTGTGGCAACTCTACAATGCCTGGTCAGCTTTCAGGAAAAAATTAAACAAACCTTGTCTCGGCTTCAGAAAAAAGGTTAATAACTAATGGCCACACTTCAGGAAAGGTGCACTGTCTATGACTTACACTTTGTCCAAATTCAGTAGAGTTGCAGTGCAGATTTCATCACAAATATTCAAAAACTGGACTCCTCAAACAAAGTCTAGTAACAGTACACAGACAAAAACACAGATGCTTTTGTATAATATATTATTTGTCAAGTAAACCCAAATAAAGAAGCAAGGATGTTTGTTCCAAAACATGAATGAAATTGTAGTTTATTAACCAGAAATTGTAGGTTATTGACCATTCGGACAGTTTGTCAGTCTCTTTCAACTTTCTGGTTTAAAAGACCACCCCCTGGATTCATGAAGCTGGGTGCAAGGACAGCATTAGGCTTGCACTGACAGTGTGGCATAGAGATGGTGCAGTAGTGCCATATGCATATTAATAAAGGCACACTGCCACCACATCCAAATGTATAGGAAACGTGCGCGAGTGCATGGGGCATGTCGAAGCACCGCATGGAGGCGTGGACATGTCGGCTGTTTACGTGCAACCTAAAATGCTGAATATTACAGCCTGCCTCCAATAGTAGCCACACCTGTCAGTGTCCGTGGATACTGAAACGTATGCAAAGCATGCAAGACAGTTTTGCGAACACAAAAATAAGAAGCAAACACAAATGCATGTAGCTGAATATTGAGTCCCCATCCCTCGAACAAATGACATTTAAAACCCCATGCCCGTATTCTATTGTAGTGTTGATAGTTATACCAAGTGGAAGCGAAACGCATCATGTTAGCACGCCACCAATAGCGAAGTCTGGCCCAATGTTCAGGTTACCACCTGTCCCACATTGTGAGGGACAGTCCCCCTCTGGGCAGTTGTGTCCATACCAAAACCATTATAAATGTAAAATATCCTGTGATCGTAGGACATAATTATGTCCCAGATCTTATGTAATAGTCACATACAATAGTTATTTCCATATGTAACATACCTACATGTTACAAGAAACAGAATAAGCAAGTAAACAAAACAGAAGAAGCAGCTAAACTGCTACAACAATAAGCTTACATTTAGGCATAAAACAAAAGTACTATCCGTTGTACTGACCGTGGGTATGTGTTGGCCTGTAAAATTGGATGTGTGTCCTGAATATATCCCAACCTGGCCATATGAAAAGGTGGCAACCCTACCAATGGTCAGGGCGTTCACCCAAAATCTGCCCATTTGCGGTCCAAGGCGTCCTTGTCAGGATGGGCCAAAGATGAACGGGTATTACCCGGGTCTACCTACCATGTCATGAATGATAAGTATTTGTGTGTACCTATGTGCGTGATGTACAGCATGTGGAAGGTGAAAAATGCTAGGGTAGTCCTCACAACCATACAGGTACCAGAGATATGTAGTGTATGCAATGTGTTCCCTTGACCATACCATGGGCCATCAACCAGAGAAGGGATGGATGGAGTGTGTGGAATATGGGTGTGGGGAGGACGGGTAATGTAATAATTTGCCAAGGGGAGACGGTGTTGGATGCACAATAGGTGAACTGGAGATGTATGTGGGAGCAGTGGGTGAATCAGAAAGAAACACAAAGAACAAACATACACATCGGCAATACAACCTGACAGGCCATACTGTAGAACAGAATTCCGCAAACATATGAATATTAAAATGTGCGATACACATGTACAGAAATGTCACCAGCACATAACCACATAATGGTCTAGACTGAACTGAGCCATCCAACCACAACACACCTGGATGCATAATTGAATACCCATCATCCCCTCTACAGCACCCCCCCCCCCCCATTCCTGAACGTCCACCAAATCCAGCCATACTCAGGCTGCTAGCTTGGCGCAGCCATATCTGCACATAGTAACTACTACTCATATCTAGTAGGCAGTCTCACCCTAGGCAGTGTCAGGATTGCAAACTATGTGTCCCTTGCATGTATAACCCTGTCACGTTTTCGTAAATCCAAAAATATTGAAGTTTATTGGCTTGTTCAATATCCCTCATGGGATAAGTATCCTGTGTAAACATCAGACTTGGTGTCACGACACGATGTCCAGTCCTGTAGACATCTGGACACAAGTTGCATGTGCAGTAGTGGTTCACGAGACTGCTCAGCCTCCAGCCAGTCATGCAGAACCTACCTCCCGGGATTAAACACCTGACCGTGATGCATGGCTCCCCACATGAATTATCGAGAATATATACTTTACACATTCACAAAGTGGCAGTTGGATATAGGGTGATTAAGGCGCTGATGTAAGCAGGGTACCTCCTGTCCCACTTTGTGAGGGACAGTCCCTGTTTGGGTAGGGGCGTCCTGACCAAAAATAATACAATGGCAAATGTCCTGTGATTGTAAGAAATAATTATGTACCATATTTCATGAAACAGTTGCATAAAACAGTTATTTCTAGATGTAAAATACGTAAATCTTACAAGAAACAGAATAAGAAACTAACCTGCTACAAGAATAAGCTCTCATCTAGGAAAATAAGTAAAGTTCTAAACCCTGTACTGACCGTGGGTATGTGTTGGCCTGAAAAATATGGTGTGTCCCGAATATATCCCATCCTGGCCATATGAAAAGGTGGCAATCCTACCAATGGTCAGAGCATTTGCACAATAACTGGCCAGCCTCTTAATCCCCCCTAAAACCAGTGACCTTTGGAGGAAAGGTGGTGAATTACCCTGAATGAATAATGATAATAATTAAGAGTAATAGACGTCTTTTACTTCAGAAAATAAGTATTAATACATATGCTCTGATTCTGTCAATGTTTCAAGTTAATAGTACTAATATTGTAAAAGTGTCTGTGATTGTCCCTGATTTGTCCTTGCCTTGTCCTTGTTTCTGTTGAAATTAGTCCCTGAGTGGTTGAGAGGTCCGTACACATATGTACACCAACCGTCACATTTGCTGCCAGTACTGTTGAATACCTGTAGTGAAGTCATATATCCTAGCTACCATCCATGTGGAATGTACCACGGATGGTGTAGTGGTCAAACCGGTGACTAAGGTGTGTCTTTTTCTGGGTCCAAGCCATGCAAGGGCCACTAATTTTATGTGATGGCCAGAATAATGTCCGTCGGATATAGGGAAGTAAAGCCAGCGGGGATGTGCGGCTGACATTCAACAGTATGGGAAATGTAAATAGGTATGTAGGTGTATATGTGTGTGTATGTACAGACAGATACATATATATAAATATATATATATATATATATATATATATATATATATATATATATATATATATATATCAATGAACATGGTCACAATAAAGCAGTCATAACGAATGTGAAGGGAAACACCAGCAGAACCCCCCCATCACGTATCATGTAGTGCCGACATATCAAGCCGGTCAGAGTTGGACAAACCCCTGCATCCGTAAACACAGGTAGAATGGTAACATTGGGACTAACTCTGACCACGTGGTAATTCTGAATTTCAAATGGGTACACAGCTGTTCCAGTCTCCAGTCAGACAAGTCTAAACTCAGATGACCACAGGAACACCCTGACAATCAAACACATCTATGTGCCAGGACTATAAGCTTTGGAGTACTGAATATCCTCGGAGTGAGTAAACATGCAGCACAGGTCCAGAGCAGTAGGGAATAGGGAATGGCGCAAGTGTAGTACTACGTTTTTTCCAGTAGGAGAATGGATGCCTGCTGTGTAAGTGAAGCGTTGAGGCGTGTGTTTGGGTGTGTTTGGGTAACTATGAACCATGGGTATATATATAAATGAAGCAGAAAGCCAATAGTGTAGTGGTTAGAGCATCCACCTAAAGTAAAGGCATTCACGGTTCAAGTTCGACTATAGCACATATCATTTCCTTGTGGAATGAATGTCGCTGTGCTGTAAAGCCAACATTTAAACATGTAAAGGTGAATGTGTGTTTCACATGGGGCCATTAACCGGATTCCTTCAATCAAAGTGGTACTGTCAAAATGAATAAGGCACACATAAGCACAAATAAGTGGCAGTAAACATATGTAACTCACAGCAAGCATATGCGAGTGTGCCTTGCCAGGTGTAAGCAGCTCCCAGCATAGCAAATGTATCTTTTTATGTACAGATGTAATTTATATATATATACATATATATATATATATATATATATATATATATATATATTTATAGCTCTTTGAACCTATGAACATATACACACACACACACACACACACACACACACACACACATATATCTATATATATATATATATATATATATATATATATGTGTGTGTGTGTGTGTAGATATATATCCACAGACATGAAATATATATATATATATATATATATATATATATATATACATTTGAAGAATGAACGTCGTAAGAATAAAGCGTACACAAGGGTTGTGAAGGGAATCTAGAGCAACTAAGGTATTATATAGTGCTTGCAGCTTATGTCAGATAAAGCTGCCCAAGAGTGAGTAGAGCACCGCTATTCACACCACTGGCAGGGTTCTACCAGTGGGCATGACATCGTTGAAATGCTATGTTTACATTACACACAGATGGAATGTAGTCCATATTCGGACCACCTACACTTGTAAACCGCAAATGGCCGTAATTCATAACACCAGGAAAGACACGTATGTGCAAATATAAATGGCGGGAGACCCTGTGAATACACGAGGTGGTACAAAATGTGTGTAGGGCCCCAAACACTCTGGAGAGGGCAATGTGTAAAGGTGTGTCACGGCTGCGATATCAGGTGGATAATGGCTGTTACGCGTGGAAACTCAACACGGGTGGGGTGGAGGAACTATGGGTATGCGATTATGGATCCAGGAGTGCCAGGGTTGGTTGGGCCAGTTTCAATGGACCGCCCCGTGTAGGTCAGCTAGTACATAATAGGTATATATGCATATGCACATGCAGACAACAATATGTTGAAGTACATTCTCTGTAACACATGCACTCCATTTATTGACATAAATAATATGAATTTGCACAGACAAACAAAGACAGTAGCTGGAATAATAGGCTGTGCAGACATGGAACAGGTCAAATGACACTGTATCACATCCCAGTTACCATCGGTAATCTGTACATGCACATATTGTGACATCTGTCCGCTGTATAACGTGCTAAATACCGGATACCGGTAAAGTGTTGATGTCTAAAAGC
>NC_056749.1:850420843-850523343 GCF_019279795.1 Protopterus annectens
TCCCCACAAATTTTTCAATTTCCAATCCAAATATTTGGATAGGGGATGTGTCTTAGAGCCCTGGGCTGAAACAATAGGCCTTAATGGAGGGTTCCCTGGGTCTTTATGAATCTTAGGGACCCCAACATTTGTGGGTACTCTAGGATTTACATTCTCTAAATAACAGTAGGTGTTGAAATCAATAACTTCCTGATCAAATAAATCTTCAATAGCCAAATCTATTTTCTTGTATGAAATATTGATTTCATTAACAGAAACAGGTGAATATTTGGTGACATCATGTAAGATAATATGCATCTTACTTTCATACAACATCTTGTCCATCAGTACAGTACCTCCACCCTTGTCGGGTTCCATAACCCTAACATTTTGATTATTGCCCAATTCAGAAAGCAATTCCAGTTCAACTTTAGTCAAATTGGAAGAAAACTTGTATTTAGACACAGTTTGTCAAATTTGTCTTTCAATTCTACTCTCCAAGTTTCTGAGTTGAGGATGTATGGGGGGTGTTTGAAGGTACTAGACTTATTGGGGATAGTGCCCTGCCCTTTGGCAGAGGTGCCGAAAATGTTTTCCAAGTTGAGTTTTCTAATGAATAGTTTAAGGACTAAAATAACCTTAACAATGTTACTACTTCTTTTCGGCACATATTTGAAACCCTTAGTGAACAAGTTGAAAAATGTATTAGTGACAATGAGGTCGCTATACTTGTATATATGATACCCAGCTTTGGTGTATATGCTATATTCCCCCCAAGAAGTTTGAGAAATAGTAGAATCAGTTTCATTTACCATTCCTGATTCCTGTTCTGCCTCCAATCCCGACGATATCCCCCACCCCCCCCCTGTAGGGGTGATGGTCCGTTGAAAAAGAATGGTAACCCTGTTGGTTGTTTTGGTTTCAATGATTACATATCCTATCAGATCTTCTAGGTAAAGGGTCAGGTCCCTGCCCATTATCCTGTATGTTATCCTCACCTACTGCTGCCTCATCTGTAGATGACATAGGTTCATGTTGCTGGGGTGAACCATTTTGTTCCCTTCCCCCCTGGATAAATCCCGACCGAAAAAATGGTGGGGCTGGATATTGTCTACCCTCCTGGTATTCACGTATGTCTCTATGAAGTTTTTTGTATTTTCTATTAAGCACCATATCACATTTCTTGTCAATTTGTGACCTGATATCATGATATTTTTTCTTTTCCTGTTCTATAGTGAACATTAAATCAGAAGTAACAACATCATTGTATTTTACAATATCTTGGTGTAATAAACAAATATCTTTTTCATTTTTCTTTACAATGGCTTGAACTATCTCAAGTCCACAGTTGTCGAAAGCTCGTATTAAGTCTTTATGAAAGTCACTACCGTTGACCACATTGTTGGGATACTTGTGTACACGAAGCCCCTTAGGGACTATACATTTCTTTAAACATTCATTAAGATACATATTGTCAAGTTGCAAGATTTTGTACCTGTATAAGGCTGTTTCCAATAAAGCCAAACTTTCAGAAAAAGTGTGATTATCACTCATATCATTGGATTTGTTTTCTGTGAAAACAAAAGAAGGCTTAGCTTGAAACCAGTCCTGGAAGGTGGACGACAGCATGCCCAGATTGGAATTGTTCATGCCAGGTGAAGGCAAAGGAAGCCCATTGCCAGAAGACTGTAACACTGCAGGTGTTTGTAGAAATTCAACAGAGTCAATGCGACCACTGACTTCCGGATGGTGGATCAAACCATGTTCCCGCTGAGTAGAGTGTGGAACCGCTGTGCGGGTGGTTACAGCATTCAAAACCTCTCATTGTTCAAGAATGATAGCCTGGAGCCCTTGTCCTAAAGGTGACAAGATGTCAATGAGTTGTGTAAGTTGCCCCGTAAGTTTCCGGATTTACACTGACCTAAATCCAACTTCGGGTATATCAGTGGATTTGGTCTCCCCCGAACGAGTCTCCATAATGCACCAAAACCAAAATAGTAGTGAAGACTCGACTGATATAGATGAGAAAACAAGTAAAACAAATATCAGTCCAGGAAGACCTCAGCCACTCGATATAATCCACTCAGTAGTGTGTTAAAAGTACCACTCAATTTATTAACGCCAGTAAATACAATTGCAACGTTTTCATCAGGAACACCTCGACTTCTTCAGATACTCCTAGATGAAATCAAAAGCATCTTAAATACTATCAATTAGTGTGATTAAACAATTAAATAATTAAGAATTTAAAAGCATACCATCCCTAAAATACATGTATATATATAAACTTAACAATAAAAACAAAAAACATACAACAAAATATACAATAGTACTTAAAAGTAAACATGTTATTTTTTAACTTATTAAGTAATACAATTGTCCAATATAATATGTTGAATATTATTTACAAATTGCTGAAGGAAGGATAATAAATATAATATTTATAATTTCCCTGCCTTTAATTTAATGCACACAGTAGACCACCTAAACATGACAATTTACAGGTGGTCGTGTGTGTGTGTGCCATCCATGTTTACTGTGTCTGCAGGTGGAGAAGTGTGTCAGTCCATAGGGGCCTACACTGTCAGTGTATGTGCTATATGTTCCCCTCTTTGCCAAGGCATGGGCATACTGGGCATGCCTCCATCTGCCTACTGGGCCTGCCACAGGGTGTTCATGGTCTGAATCCCTCTGTGCCTGTGGTGCCCTCGACAATTGCGATGGGCTGTGAGGGCCTTCACCATTATGTCCCTGCTGCAGCTGTTTCCGCAGGATCATATTATGTAGCATGGCATATACTTTGAAGATGTTGGCACACGTGCCTGGAGAGTACTGCAAGGCTCCACCAGATATGTCCAAGCAACGGAACCGTGATTTCAGCATATCAAACAGACATTCTATGATGATTCTGGTTTGTGCGTGTGCCTCTTTATGGCGTTCTTGCATGGGTGTGTGTGCCTTTCTGATGGGAGTCATCATCCACAGCTCCAGTGCATAGCCAGCATCCCCCACAAGGTGGCCATATGGGATGTCCCCCCTGACAAATACCTGGGTACATCTGTGAGGCATGCCAGATGTGGGAGTCATGGTAGCTTCCAGAGCTGCCAGCACACACATCCATGATAATGACCTGGGCATTGCACATGACCTGGCAGTTGATGGAGTGGTATCCCTTGTGGTTTATGTAGCACCTACCATGCTCACCGGGTGGTGTCTTGATGTGTATGTGCGTGCAGTCTATTGCACCCAGTAACTCCGGGTAGTCTGCCACATGATAGAAGAGGAGCACATTGCTGGCCAACTCCTCCTGAGTTCGGGGGAAGTATATATGCTCATTGACATGTGGTAACATGGCATCCAGGAACTGGTGGAGTACCCTGGATGCTGATACCTGTGAGATCCCCATGATATCTCCATTTGGCCTTTGAAAGGTACCTGTAGCTAGTATTCTCAAGCTTACACATACCTTCATGTCCACTGGGATGGGTTCCCCTCTGTTGTTTCTGGCTCTGAGGCGTGGCCGGCACAGCTCAACGATTTGCTGTATGATGTCCCTGTCCACCCTGTAATGCTCTACTATCTCCAGATCATCTAGCCCCAGGTAGGTTACCCTTGGTCTGAACACTCTTCTCCTCCTCCGGTGCCTGTCATGGTTGTCAGCATCATCCTCCACAGCACCTTCAGTCTCCAACACATGCTGATGAATCAAAGCTATGGCAGCTCCCAACATGTACATTTTAAATTTCCCCATCTGTTTACACTGATGGTGCAGTGTTTGGGAATACACAAGTGTGTGTGAGGTGCCTCCACACTTTATACTATTGTGCTTTGGAAGCTGATGATGTCATAGGGTGTGTATCTACAATCCGAGGTGCAGGGTGTCTTAATTATGGGTTTTACTGCAGGTACTGCTATTGTGGGGCCTTTGGTGTTGAATTACACTTATCTGCCATGGATCACCTCTTGCCCTTGCCTTCATTTCTCAAACCGATTCCCCTCCCATTGTCAGGCATGCATCCAACAGCCTGCTTTCTTGTTTTGTACTTTCCCAACCCAGGATTTTGTTGTGAAATGTGTTCTATAGCCAATCTACTGCAGGTTTGCTTTGTTCTGCTGTGACAGTTCTCTTTTCTTTGCAATCTGGCACCTCCCCTTTCCTGTTCTGCAGGTTGCTGCTAGCAGCCTTATCTACCGTCAATGGCCCACTGTGAGTTAATAGGTGTTAATTACTCAGTTGTACTCCAATTACCCTGCTGCGGCATTTCCTTATTGTCTTCCCGTAACCTTCCTGTTTCAGCTGTGGTGCACACCGTCCGCAGCCATTTACCGGGTTTCAAGCACATTGTCATCCACGTACACATGTGCTTTCAGTCACCTTGTGTGCTCTCAGCTAAGCAAAGCTATGGTTACATTCACACCCCTATCCTGCGGCTTTGCTTAGCAAAGGGCAACCCAGATTAGCAATGCTCCAATGTGCTTACAGCTACGGTGGCACACCCCTCTCCTGATGTCATGTATACCTCCAGGCCACTCCTCAGTGTTATACTGCTACGCCGTGTGGTACAGCCTTATGCCAGGAAGGTGTTTGCGATTCAGTATTACTTGCCTCATTTGCATGGCATTGGCTACTAATTCATAGTTACCGTGCCGAACACTGTCACAGACCCTTAGCAACCCTTGCACCTTGGTTGTGGTGTAGCATGCATACCATTGACTATTATGGCGAAATCATGATTTGTGTTACATTGCAGTTTTATGACATCTATATATATTTTCCTTGTGGTCCCATTTGCGCACACATGCACTACGGTTGTACTTTGCATTAGTGTGGCCATGACATTAAATGTTATTTTTTATGTGTTGTGTGTGTTTTTTATGCCATTGGCTGTATATTTAGCCATTGGCATATGTTAACTTTGTAATATGTAAGTTTGGTCCACTTTCATGGCTCCAATGTTCTGTTTGAAAAAATGTAAACCATTTTTTTGGTTTACATTTCTGTATGCTTACGCTATGCCTGCACCACTTCATGAACCTCTATATACCTTCATTTGCATGCTGCACTACTGCGCATGGGGTGATTAGCATACATGTGCCGAGAGCTGCGCAACTCTGGCATACACTGGTAGTGCATGTGGAATCAGATCGTACCTGAATCGCTCGGCACCCATATTTGGCATTAGAACACCTGCACTACGCCTGCGCCTGGCACAAGCTTCATGAATCCCGGGGCACATCTGCACTTGTTTCCCATCTTTCCTGTAACTAACCTACTGGGTAGCACTAGAAAGCGTTAAACTGATACAAGCCTTCTAGCTTAGAAGAGAGACTTTGGATTGATTAAGTATCAGTTTTCTGTACTTTCTTGCTGTACTTAACTGTTTTCTGCCTAAATGCAGATTTCCCAGCATTTATTGTGATTTAAAAGCTTATTTCTCCACATATTGTACTTATTTGACTGCCTGCATTTTTAAAATGTTGTTTTTTGTTTAATAATTTAACTGTTGTAGGCTATACACTAAAGTGTGATAGCCTTTTCTGATCGTTTATAGTAATTTAAAACTGTTTTCAGCATATTTTTTACTGTTTTTGCCTTATCTTTTAAAAAAAAAAAATACTTGTTTCCCGCCTTTCTAAGCTACTATAGTCCAGTTTTCAGGCTAGTGCTAAATTCTGGGCTATGATACTAGTTTCTGAGCTGCCCATACCTTACTTGGATAGAAGGAAGTTTCTCTGTTCACCTGTGAGAGAGGGGAGCTTTGAGCAACCTATCTGTCCATGGAGTTCCAGCCCAGATGTTAGCAGTTTATTGGTCATTTTGGCTAATTTCTATCTCTTTCATTTCCCTACTATAAAAACCATGTTTGCATGGTTTTGCGCACCGGGCAGTGCCGGTTAGCTACGGTTAAATTATTTCCGGCTCCACTAAGTCTCCTCTTCAGTTTTTCCCTTGAAACTAGTCTAACACTCAACCTAAGCACTCAAAAAGCATCTTACAGCCCAGCACTTGCTCAGACCTAATAGCAAGCACTAATATAACCTGACACTGATTGCCCAGCAGGGCAAGGCTCTTTATTCATCCCTCACTGACCAAGCGACTAAGCAGCTCACCCTACTATTCAGGCATGGCCAAAGGGCAACTTCAGGTGCACTCTCCAGTCGAGCTGGTGAATCTGGGTATCCTGAAGCAATGTTACAACTGCCCCATGTACACAGACAACCCTCTTCTCCTACCACAAAACATTAACATATGCGAGAGATGCAATTATACAGCCAAACTGGAAGCTAAGCTGTCTCCACTCAAGACTGGAACAGACAGTCAAGAGGATAAGGTTAACACTTGCACCACACCTCCAGCCGCATACAGACCTACTAAAACAGCACTGGCAAAAAATACACATAAATACACAAAATCATACTTGGAGGCTCAAAATAAAAACCTGCAAAAGCATCAGAGACCTCCAAAGCAGACACCCAAACAACTTGCACTTCCCCTCACAAACCAGGCAACATATAAAACACAAAATCAGTGTGCCACACAATCACAGCCCTTAAAGCAAATTAACATACCTAACACACTAGTAATAGGTAACTCTATAGTCAGGCACAGTAACATCCCACTCACTAGGCTGGACAAGCAGAAGGTTACTGTTAGCTGCCTGTCGGGAGCCAGAATCTGCCACATAACACAAGCACTCAGGTCACTCCAAAACAAGTACAAATATGACTCTGTCATTGTTCATGTTGGCATGAATGACCTGAGATGTACCTCGCTGGACTACATGAAAAGAGACATGGAAGAGCTCTCTGATCATGCAGCCCAGGCTGGTATGACCCTGACCCTGAGTAGCATCCTACCCTCACCAAGAATGATACCTCAGTATAAAGAAAAATTGATCAATTTCAACAACTGGCTAAGCTTCTGGTGTCATTCAAAGGGGATCCAGTGTCTGTCAGCCTGGGACGACATGCTCGACAAGCCACGTTGCTTTGCAAGAGACGGCTTGCACCTGTCACCCCTAGGCTTTCGAATACTGGCCAAAGCTCTTGCTGCCTCTATAGTGCCATTTTTAGGAAAGGCTCAAAAGTCAAACCCACCTCCGTCAGCAGCACAATTAACAAAAAACTGAGGGTTATGCTACTCAACGCCAGAAGTTTAAATCTCAAAATGCACGCGCTCACAGCACTCCTCAGTATGGAGAACATTGACATCTATGCAGTAACTGAAACCTGGTTCAAGGCTCCAGAGAGCACTGCAGTACTACCGGGCTACAACTCATACCACACGTTTTGGCCACAGAACACAGACCAAAACACAAAAGGAGGGGGTGTATCCATATTCATCAAGGATACCTACACCTCCAAGTTAGTGGCGCAGCATGATACATCTGAGATCATCCATGTGCAACTAACATCGGGCAAATCTGCAATGCAAACTGTGGCCTGCTACAGATCATCCCCCATGACACTGGATCACCACTTCACCTTTCTGGAGACACTGGAAAACATGAAGGTCCTACCGAACACCCTGATATCGGGCGATTTCAATTACCCTACCATTCACTGGGAAAACTACTCGAGTACAAATTCCCCGGCCCAGTGCTTCCTGGAATTCATCAACTCAAATACACTGGATCAGCTGGTAAACTCCACTACCAGAGGTGAAAACATATTGGACCAGGTCATCACCAACATGGGTGACAGGTGTTCCACACCGGAGGTCAACCCATCACTGGTTAGATCAGACCATAAACTAATCACTCTGGATGTCCACACCCCACCACCACCCCCAACTAAGGAAACCACAGTAAAAACTTTTCTAAAGCAAACTTCACCTTACTTAAGATAGAGGTGGTAAGTTTCACAGCCCCCACGCTAAAGAATAATGCTGCCCAAGATGCAGAAAACTTTACAAATGCACTCTATGAGCACCTACAAGGATGCATGGATTGTGGCATCCCTAGCAAAACCAAGACTCACACCTCTAAGAGAAGGAAACCAGTTTGGTGGACCCCTGCAATAAACAGGCTATACAAAAGAAGAAGGAAACTAGTTCAGAAAAAAGGCAAATCCCAAGAAGAAAAGATATCCCTGATCAGTATCAGTAAGAAACTAAGGTCCCTCATGAAATCATTCAAGGCTAACTTCAAAAGAAAAATAGCCAATGATTCAAAAGATAACCACAAAGCCTTCTTTAGCTATGTTAAGAATCTAAGTGGCAACTCTCAGATATGCACTGAACTAGTGCAAAATAGCACAAAATATACTGAACCTACTGATATTGCCAAAATCCTGGCAGATAGATTCAGTGCAAACTTCACCTCCCTCTCACCTCCAAAAGGGCCCACAACAATACCGGAAAAGTGTAGTGCCCCAAAAATCAGAGATGCACAGGTGAAAACAGCCCTTTCAAAAGCCAAAAACACAGCATCAATGGGGCCAGATGGTGTCCCAGGCTGCGTCTTGCACAAACTACTGAACAAACTAACCCCCACCTAAACACGCTGTTCAACCTCAGACTCTCCACAGGCTACATGCCCATAGAATGGCACACAGCAACGGTTATTCCTCTCCACAAAGGAGGGTCCACAACTGACCCTGGTAACTATCGCCCCATAAGCCTGACTAGCGTGGTCTGCAAGGCTATGGAGTGCATCATTAAGGAACTCATTAACAAAGACATTGGGAACCTCCAAACACTTGACCCAACCCAGTTCGGCTTTGTTAAGGGCAGATCATGCCTACTGGTATTTTCTGGCTTTCTATTTTTCGACTGCTGTATTTCGACTGTATTTCGCCTAAAAGCATATTTTTATTACTTAACTAGCTCAGCAAGTTGATTTATTGTATTTCTGTTTGCTTCTGAACTGTTTTGCACTTTAAAAAGATTGTTTTTGCTTAATTTAACTAGTAGACTACACACTCAAGTGCGCTAGCCGATTTAAAGCATTTACTGGTTGTTACTGTATCTTTTTTGTCTGTTTGTAAAAAAAAACAAAGGCAAAAAAAAAACAAAAAGATATCCTTGTTTTCCCACCTTTACTGAACTAGAATAGTCCAGTCTTCAGATTTTGCTGATCTCTGGGCTGTGTCATAGTTCCTGTGTTGTCCATATCCTTATTTGGATAGGAGGAAGCTTCTTTGTTCACCAGTGGAAGTGGGGAGCACTGAGCAGCCTATTTGTCCCTAAAGGAGTGGTTCCAGCCAGGAACTTGTAGTTTATTGGCCGTTTTGGTCCATTTCATAGCTCTTTCTAACCCCCTGCTATAAAGCCCGCGTTAGCATGCTTTTGCGCTTGTATACGACTCAGCACAGCTCCTCGTGGTGTCCTGCAGAGTTCTACAAGCAGCAGAGAGTGTAAGAGTGACTTTCTTTGATTTATAAGTATTTTTCTGGCTTTCTATTTTTCAACTGCTGTATTTCGCCTAAAACCATATTTTTATTACTTAACTAGCTCTGCAAGTTGATTTAGTGTATTTCTGTTTGCTTCTGAACTGTTTTGCACTTTAAAAATTTGTTTTTGCATAATTTAACAGGTAGGCTAAACAGTCAAGTGCGCTAGCTGATTTAAAGCATTTACTGGTTGTTACTGTATCTTTTTTGTCTGTTTGTAAAAAAAAAAAGCAAAAAAACCAAAAAAATCCTTGTTTTCCTGCCTTTACTGAACTAGAATAGTCCAGTCTTCAGATTTTGCTGATCTCTGGGCTGTGTCATAGTTCCTGTGTCGTCCATATATTTATTTGGCTAGGAGGACGCTTCTTTGTTCACCAGTGGGTGTGGGGAGCACTGAGCAGCCTATTTGTCCCTAAAGGAGTGGTTCCAGCCCAGCAACTTGTAGTTTATTGGCCGTTTTGGGCCTTTTCCTAGCTCTTTCTAACCCCCTGCTATAAAGGCCGCTTTACGGTTAATCAAGTTTAAACTATTTCTGGCTCCGCTAAGTCTGCTCTTCAGTTTTTCCCTTAGAACTGCTCTACTTCCAATCTAAACAGTCTATTCTTTATCTGAAAAGCCCAGCACTTGCTCCTAAAGCATTTTTACACAGGTAAAGCACTCTTAAACAAAAAGAAAGCACTACATCCACCTACAATCCCCTTGAGTACCCATTTCCCTATAGGTCCTTTCTGACTCAGTTACACAGCAATCCCTTACACTATTCTAGCATGTCGAAGGGTCAGTTACTGGCGTCCTCTCCAGTTCAGCTGGTGAATCTGGGAATCTTGAGGCAATGTTACAACTGCCTCATGTACACAGACAACCCTCTCCTCCTCCCAACAAATACAAATAAATGTGAGAGATGCAACTATATAGCCAAACTGGAGGCTGAGCTCTCTCGACTCAGTACGGGCATAACCAGTCAGGAGGAGAAGGTAACCACACACACCACAAACCCAGTCTCACATAGACCTATCAAAACTGCAAACCAAACACATAAACACACAAAAACATACTCAGAGGCTCTAATTAAAAATCTACCAAAACAACAGAGGCCTCCAAAGCAGACATCCAAGCAACCATTACCTCAAAACATAGCACATGCAACACATAGCTCACAAAGTCAGTGTGCCAAACAGTCACAGCTCTTAAGGCCAAACAACATGCCTGATACACTTGTAATAGGTGACTCCATAGTCAGACACACTGATGTCCCGCTCACCAGACTGAACAAGGAAAAGGTTACAGTAAGCTGCCTGATGGGCACATAACACAAGCACTCAGGTCACTCCAAAGTAAGTACAAATATGACTCAGTCATTGTCCATGCCGGTGTGAATGACCTGAGATGTACCTCCCTGGACTACATGAAAAGAGACATAGAGGAGCTCACTGATTATGTAGCCCAGGCCGGTATGACCCTGACCCTGAGCAGCATCTTACCCTCACCAAGAATGATGCCACAGTACAAAGACAAAATGATCAGCTTTAACAATTGGCTCAATTACTGGTGTCATTCTAAGGGGATCCAATGTCTGTCTGCTTGGGATGACATGCTTGACAAGCCACGCTGCTTCGCAAGGGATGGCTTGCACCTGTCACCCCTGGGCTTCCAGATATTGTCCAAGGCTCTTGCCACCCCCATAGTGCCTTTTTTAGGCAAGGCTCAAAAGACAAATCCACTTCCCTAGAAAACACAAGTGGAAAAAACTAAGGGTAATGCTGCTCAACGCCAGAAATCTAAACCTCAAGATGCATGCTCTCAAAGCCCTCCTCAGTATGGAGAACATCGCTGTCTGTGCAGTGACTGAAACCTGGTTCAAGGCTCCTGAGAGCACCACAGCACTACTAGGTTATACCTCATATCATGCTTTTCAGCCCCAAAACATGGACCAAACCACAAAAGGAGGGGGAGTATCCATATTCATCAAAGATACCCACACCTCCAGGTTAGTGGCAATGCACGAAGCATCGGAGACCATCCATGTGCAACTAACCGTAGGCAAAACTGCCCTACAGTTTGTAGCATGCTACAGACCACCCTCTCAAACTCAGGAACTCCACTCAGCCTTTCTGAAGACACTGGAGAGTATGAATGTCTCTCCAAATACCATCATATTGGGAGACTTCAACTACCCAAATATAGACTGGGAGCATTACACAAGCCCCAACACCCTAGCCCAAAGGTTCCTAGAATTCATAAACTCAAATGCAATGGAACAACTAGTCACCACTCCCACAAGAGGAGATAATATACTAGACCTGATCATCACAAACATGGGGACACGATGTTCCACACTGGAAGTATACCCCTCATTGGTGAGATCAGACCATAAATTAATCTCACTGGAAATCCACATCCAATTGCTCAAAAGCTGACTTCACACTTCTTAAGACTGAAACCACAGCCCACACCGCTGAATCCTTTATAAACACTTTCTATGGACACCTTCAAGAATGCATGGATCATGCAATCCCAAATAAAACCAAGACCCATTCCCCCAAAGGCAGGCATCCTGTCTGGTGGACCCCAGCCATTAACAAGCTTTATAACAGGAGGAGGAAGCTACTACATGACAGAGCAAACTCCCGAAAAGGGAAGGCATCTCTGATCAGTACTAGCAAAAAACTACGCTCACTCATAAAATCATCCAAGGCCAACTTTGAGAGAAAAATCACAAAAGACACTAAAGACAATCACAAATCCTTCTTTAGTTATGTTAGAAACCTGGGTGGAAACTCCCAGATATGCTCAGAGTTAGTCCAAAATGACAAGAAATACACTGAACCCACAGACATTGCCAACATATTGGCTGACAGGTTCGGTGCAAATTTCTCCCCTCCATCTCCCCAAAAGGAGAAATATCTATCCCAGCAGAGTGTAGCCTCCCTGACATCTCAGATGCCCAGGTGAGAGCCGCCCTCTCCAAAGCTAAAAACACAGCATCAATGGGACCAGACGGTGTCTCGGGTTGCGTGCTACATGAACTCCAAGAGGAACTAAACCTGCACATAAGGCTGCTGTTTAATCTTAGCCTTACTACAGGATATGTACCCAAAGAATGGCGTACAGCAACAGTGGTCCCACTCCACAAAGGAGGTGCTTCTACGGACCCTGGAAATTACTGCCCCATAAGTGTGATGAACCTGGTCTGCAAAGCTATGGAGAGGATCATTATGGAACTCATAAACAAAGACATTGGGGACCTACAGACACTGGATCCTACCCAATTCGGCTTTGCCAAGGGCAGATCCTGCCTTTTGAACCTGGTCGACTTTTTGAAACAGTCACTAAGGCCATTGATGAGGGTAAGGCAGTTCACACAGCCTACCTTGATCTTGCAAAAGCGTTCGACACAATACCCCACTCGGGCATCATAGACAAGCTCTCCAGCTTAAATGTAAACCCATATGTCATAAGATGGGTTGCAAACTGGCTCAAGGACAGATCCCACAAGGTCAGAATTGCTGGAGCCATGTCAGACTCTAAGCCAGTCACAAGCGGTGTCCCACAGGGCTCAGTCCTGGGACCCCTCTTGTTTGGCATTTATTTTTCCGAGGTGCAAGCAAACATAGGAGGATTGTGGCTGACAAAGTTCGCAGATGACTGCAAACTGGGCGCCATAATTGATACTCCAGTGAACACAAGCATCCTTCAGAAAGGCCTCATAGAAATGGATAACTGGTGTCAGAGCCATGGCCTTAAACTGAACGCCAAAAAATGTATAGTCATACCCTTTGGGAAAATCAAAGTACCCACAAATTACCACATAGGTGGTAATCCATTAAGTAGGGAAGAAGTAATCAGGGACCTAGGGACCCAAGTTGACAGTAACCTCTCATTTGACACTCACATTGCCAAGGTGGTTAGGAAGACCTTCTATATTACCCACCTTATCATGAAAGGATTCACATCTATATCAAGAGAGGTCATTGTGCCCCTATACTCTTCCCTTATCAGGCCCATAATTGAGTACAATGCCCCACTTGAGATGTACCTTACCTGACACCTGCAGCAGTTAGAAAGACCCCAAAAGTACCTCACCAAGAGGATCAAGGGTCTCAAACATATGTCATATTCTGCCCGGCTGAAGAAACTCCAGCTCTATTCAGTCGCATACCGCCTACTCAGAGGCGATCTATGCCTGACGTACAAGGCCATGTCCAATCAGGAATTAATGGACACGCTCCACCTCAGAAAATCCAAATCCACCAGAGCCACGAGAGCGAGAGATTTGAACCTCAACACAGAAATAAATAGGACGTGCTGGAGGGACAGATTCATAACCCAGAGGCTCCCTACACTCTGGAACAGAATCCCAGTCCATGTTAGGCAGAGCCCCTCACTGAAAGAGAAATCTTGACGAGTGGATGGGAGATCGTAGGTTTATCCCAGGGGTCATCTCTGTGTCACTACTAGACAGAGGCACAATAAACTAAACCCTAAAGGGGCATAGTATTCTCATTCCAAGGGGTGGCGAAAGCCACACACAGTCTGGCTAGGCTTATAAATGCCCTAGGGCAGATAGCCTAGTATGAACCTATGAACCTACTAAACCTAGTTGACTTCTTCTAGACAGTCACCAAGGCCATAGATGAGGGAAAGGTGGTTCACACAGCCTACCTTGACCTCGCCAAGGCTTTCGGCACCATTCCCCATTCGGGTATTACAGAAAAACTCACCAGCCTGAACATAAACCCCTACGTCATGAGATGGGTTGCCTACTGGCTTACAGACAGAACTCACATGGTAAGAATAGTGGGCTCCAGGTCCGACTCTAAGCCAGTCACAGGTGGTGTCCCGTAAGGCTTGGTTCTGGGCACCCTACATTTCTGCATATACTTCTCAGAGGTACAGGCAAACACAGGAGGACTATGGCTAACCGGCTGATGACTGCAAACTAGGAGCCATAATTGACTCTCCGGCTGACAAGGACATCCTCCAAAAGGGCCTTACTGAGATGGACACCTGGTGTCAAAGTCATAGCCTCAAGCTAAATGCCAAAAAATGCATAATCATCCCATTTGGGAAAAACAAATCATCCACGAATTACCACATAGGTGGCAGCCCCCTTAATACAGAAGAGGTAATAAGAGATCTGGAGACCCAAGTAGATAATAATCTCTCCTTTGACAATCATATTGCCAAAGTAGTTAGGAAATCCTTCTATGTGGCCCATCTAATTACTAAAGTGTTTGCATCTAAAAATAAAGAGGTTATAGTGCCCCTCTACTCGTCACTCATTAGACCCATCAATGCCCCATTTGGGATGTACCTCACAAGATACTTCCAACAGTTGGAAAGACCACAAAAGTACCTCACCAAGAGGATTACTGGCCTCAAACATATGTCCTATGCAGCCCGACTGAAAAATCTCCGGCTGTACTCAGTGGCATATCACTTACTCAGAGGTGATCTCTGCCTGACTTACAAAGCCATGTCCAACTCAGAATTGATGGACATGCTCCACCTAAATAAATTCAAGTCGCTGCGAGCCATGTGCTCTAGTGAGATAAACCTCACCACAACAATAAATAGAACATGCCGGAGGGATAGATTCCTGTCACAGAGAGTCCCCATGCTTTGGAACAAAATTCCAAATTACATCAGGCAGAGTCCCTCACTAACACTCTTCAAGAGAAACCTTGACGAGTGGATGGATAACAGAAAATACACCCCTGGGATCACTTCATTGGCTCTGCTTGACAGAGGATCAGTTAATTAATCAATGGGGCAGTGAAAGCTGACACACTCTGGCTAGGCTTATAAATGCCCTCGGACAGATAGCCAAGTACCTACCTATGAACCTATGAACCTAATACTTATTGACATCAAGGGATGGGCTCTATCCAAATGCAGGTAATGTGCTTAGTAGTCATCCACCTCTCACTAAGTCCATAGCTCAAAAAAAAAAAAAAAAAAAAAAACTGAAGAAGCTTAGAAGTACGGATGGCATGATGGCTCACCTGGTTACTTTGTAATGCATGTAACATGGGAAAGCTGGCCACAGGCAGCGTGGATTAGAATGCTGATGTTCCACCTATCTGAATTGGCCTTGGAAGCCTACATGGTAATAAAGACATTGATGTGCACAATTGTCTGAAACTAAGGATGTTTATTGAGGATTGAAGAGAAGTCCAGTCAGTTCCATAAACAGACATCTTGTATGCCCAAATCAGAGATACTGAATGACATAGTTGCTTCATATTATGGAAATGTGGCTAGAAAACCACAGTGAAAAACTTCTCTAAAGCAAATTTCACACGCCTCAAAACCGAGGCAAAATCCTTCAAAGCCCCCGGGCCTGTGGAAAATATGGCCCAGACCGCAGAATCCTTTATAAACGCATTCTATGAACACCTTCAGGAATGCATGGATCATGCAATCCCAAATAAAACCAAGACCCAATCCTCCAAAGGCAGACGTCCTGTCTGGTGGACCCCAGCCATAAACAAACTATACAATAGAAGGAGGAAGCTACTACATGATAGAGCAAAATCCCAAAAAGGGAAGGCGTCTCTGATCAGTATTAGCAAAAAACTACGGGCACTCATAAGATCGTCTAAGGCCAGCTTCGAGAGAAAAATTGCACAGGACACTAAGGATAATCACAAGGCTTTCTTTAGTTATGTTAGGAACCTGGGTGGGAATTCCCAGATATGCTCAGAATTAGTCCAAAATGACAAAAAATACACCGAGCCCACAGACATTGCCAACATCCTAGCTGACAGGTTCAGTGCAAACTTCTCCCCCCTCTCCCCACCAAAAGGGCAAATATCTATCCCAACATAGTGCTGCCCCCCTGACATCTCAGATGCTCAGGTAAGAGCCACCCTCTCCAAAGCAAAAAACACAGCATCAATGGGACCAGATGGTGTCCTGGGCTGCATCCTACATGAACTCCAAGAAGAGCTAAACCCAAACATAAAACTACTGTTCAATTTTAGCCTTACTACAGGATATGTACCCAAAGAGTGGCGTACAGCAACAGTGGTCCCTCTCCACAAAGGCGGTGCCTCAACGGATCCTGGAAACTATCGCCCCATAAGCCTGACTAGCTTGGTCTGCAAAGCTATGGAAAGGATCATCATGGACCTCATAAATAAAGATATTGGGGACCTACAGACACTGGATCCTACCCAGTTTGGCTTTGTTAAGGGCAGATCCTGCCTCTTAAACCTGGTTGATTTCTTTGAAACTGTCACCAAGGCCATTGACGAGGGGAAGGTGGTCCACACAGCCTACCTGGACCTCGCAAAAGCCTTTGATACAATACCCCACTCGGGCATTATAGATAAGCTCACCAGCTTAAATATAAACCCCTATGTCACTAGATGGGTTGCAAACTGGCTCAAGGACAGAACCCACATGGTTAGAATTGCTGGAGCCATGTCAGACTCCAAACCAGTTACAAGTGGCATCCCACAAGGCTCAGTCCTTGGACCTCTCTTGTTCGGTATATATTTCTCGGCGGTACAGGCCAACACGGAAGGACTGTGGCTGACCAAGTTCGAGATGACTGCAAACTGGGTGCCATAATCAACTCTCCAGCCGACACAGGCATCCTCCAAAAGGGCCTCATAAAAACAGACAACTGGTGCCAGAGCCATGGTCTCAAGCTAAACGCCAAAAAGTGTATAGTCATCCCCTCTGGCAAAGTGCACACAAATTACCACATAGGTGGTAATCCATTAAGTACAGAAGAAGTCATTAGGGACCTGGGGACCCAAGTTGATAGCAATCTCTCATTTGACAACCACGTGGCCAAAGTGGTTAGAAACACATTTTATATAGCCCACCTAATCATGAAAGGATTCACATCTAGATCAGGGGAGGTCATCGTACCTCTTTACTCATCCCTCATCAGGCCCATAATTGAGTACAATGCCCCTTTTGGGATGTACCTTACCAGACATCTGCAGCAACTGGAAAGACCCCAAAAGTACCTCACCAAGAGGATCAAAGGGCTCAAAAAGATGCCATATGCTGCCCAGTTAAAGAAACTCCAGCTCTACTCAGTGGCATACCGCCTGCTCAGAGGCGATCTGTGCCTGACGTATAAAGCCATGTCCAACCCGAATTAATGGACATGCTGCACCTCAGAAAATCCAAATCCCATCGAGCTCACGTTCGAGAGACTTGAACCTCAGCACTGAAATAAATAGGACATGCTGGAGGGACAGATTCATAACCCAGAGGCTCCCTTCACTCTGGAATAAAATCCCAGTCCAGGTTAGGCAGAGTCCCACATTGACTCTCTTCAAGAGGAATCTTGATGAGTGGATGGGAGATCATAGGTTTACCCCGGCTATCACTACTGTGTCACTGTTAGACAGAGGCACAGTATGCTAACCTCAAAAAAAGGCATAGCAAAATTAATTTAAAATGGGTGGCGAAAGCCAAACACACTCTGGCTAGGCTTATAAATGCCCTAGGGCAGCTAGCCTAGTATGAGCCTATGATCCTATGAACCTCACCTAACAAAAAAACATTAAAGTAAAATTTTGGAAATTTTGTCTGTAGATAAATTTAAGACAATACCCCACTATTTCTTTATCATGGAAAGAATGAAATGCAAGTCACAAATGGATTAATGCACAGCAGTCTACTTATCAGGTTTGTCATGCTGGATTTTTATACCCTCAGGCACATTTTGTTTCAGAAACTGCTGACAAGCATTACAAAACAAATAATTTTTGCAGCACAGCATTTCTTATTGCACTAAGTCATATTCTAAGACTTGAATGCGCAGTGAGCTAATAACAGTTTTTCATTAGAGTAGTTTGCCATATGGCGGCTAAGAAAATATTATTATCATTTGAACCAATTTTGGTTAAATGCTCTAGAAAAGAGCTTAAAGTTAAGTAATTTACCACTAATGACAGTAATATACCTTCAAAACTGCAAATGCTATTCAACAATTTGTTAAAATGTATCTGAAAGTATAGCAATCCATTATGACAAAGCAGAAAATTTGACTGCTTTACAGCGATACAGTTGTGACTAACTTTTCATTCCTTCTGTGATACAAAAATAGTGGCCAACAGTGGACTACTACCATGTGGACAAAAACTCCATGCAGAATCGGGTACAGATGCATCAACCTCATGTGCAAGCATGTGGGATATGTGGAATATCCATTTCTGTGGACATTAAGGTTATGTGTAATTATGAGAATATTGGCTACAGAAACCTTGCAGCAAACAATGGAGACATGGTGGGTGCTACACCATATGGAGGAGTGAATGTGTTCCCAACACAGAACACAGGAGAAAAATAACACCATGCAGACATTTTATGATAAAACTCATTGTTCAGAGTTACTGGGAGCTATTGACTGCACCCACATTGCCATCAAAGCACCAACTGGATCACATGATCAATCATACCTCTCATCTGTCCAAATTTTCACTGAATGTCCAGATTTTTGGCTCATAGATTTGGTCTTTTCCTCATAAAATCTGTGGATTTTTGGCAAATCACAGAGGGTTGAAGTCACTAAATAATGACACACATTTGAGCTTCACACTTTATATCCCTCAGAAATGCATGCTAGTACAAAACCTGTTATTCTATCAGCTTTCTAGTAACATTTAAACGCGGTCTCTATTTTTGGGCATCCCCCCATGAATTTAGGCTTTGTCCAGATTTCTTGTGCTAACTGGTTGAAAGATATGGGAATAATGATTATATCAACTGGAAAAGACTCCATTTCTCAAGCTGCCAGATGGTCTGCAAAGAACAGGGTATAATATGCAATGTGTCTTTGCAGAGCCAAGACAGTGCCCACCACTCCCCTCCTCTCACATAAATGTGACCTATATCAGCAATGCCTGGCATTTTCCTTCAGGGACATGTTATAGGTGGTGTCAGGTAAGATGTGTAGACATGGCTTGTGACATTGATAAGACGCCCACAGACCATTCTAGGGAATGCATACAACACTTCCCCAACACAAACCTGAAATATCACTGAACATGTGATCAGATTAATAAAGGCATGCTTCCCTTCTCTAGATGTCTCAAGTGCAGTCCTACAGTATGATCCTGAAGCAAGCTGCAAAATATTAGCTGTTCATGCAATACTGCACATGCAGGTATATAAACAAATACATCAGGATATACATATTGGAGAAGATGAAGTGCCAGAATCAGCAGCAAAAGAGGTGCTTGTTCAGGATCCCGTGGAAAAGCCAGCTGCAGGGAATGTCTTGCTAGCCTGAGAAAGACAACCACACTGTGTCACTGGTTAAGAGGTAATGTCTGGTTCACATCTGTGGGCCAGATTAGGTATAACAAAGATTAACAATGATGCATGCAACACTGATGTTAGGCTATGCTGTACCATGCATGCACAGCCACACTGTTCATCATACAAAAGCTATTCAACTAACAAAGTACTAAGAGATGGGCATTATTGTTATTATATGTGAAAGCGGAGAAGACCACAATGACAGGTGTCAGCAATCAGGATTGTGGGAGGCCACTGGTATGTGTGTGAGTGTGAGTGTGAGTGTGTGTGAGTGTGAGTGTGTGTGAGTGTGAGTGTGTGTGAGTGTGAGTGTGAGTGTGAGTGTGTGTGTGTGTGTGTGTGTGTGTGTGTGTGTGTGTGTGTGTGTGTGTGTGTGTGTGTGTGTGTGTGTGTGTGTCATGGCCTGGTTTGTGTGATGAGACAAGAAGAGTGTCCAATGAGGGTGTTGGTGCTTGCAGTATGGTGTACCTGGACAGAGGTGGTTAGTGCCTATGGATGTATGGTTATGTGCATTATATACCGGTTTCTGATACAGGTCTAGTGCACTCTCAGTAAGTACCTGTGCTGATGATGTATATTCCTGTTTACAGTCACCCCCCCCCCTAGGAACTTCACTGGCATGATCCACAGCAAGCAGAGAGGATGGAATATTCTATGAGTGTGAATGTCATAGAGGGTCCAGCACATACACCCTATCCATGTCTGCTTCATTGGTGTCCTGTAGTACCCTCAACACTGGTAGTACAGTGGAGGTGGTGGTGCTACAGGACAGACACTGTCTTAGGATCCTACTATCTTAGGCTTTCCTAACAGAAGTGAAAGAGGATCAGCTATGAGAATGGTGATGCCCTTGGTGTAGCCACACATGGACACCAGCAGGACATAGAGTCCATATGGTGATTTCAAAACTACTCATTAAATCAGCAAGGCCCTGTTTGAGGTAGATATGCAGAACACATGCCACACCATTCAGCTCTGCAATAGCTGTGGTAGCAACAACCTGTGCCTGGATGTGTTAAAAGAAACAAAACCCAGATCATTCAAATGGTCTCCATCTGGGCCATAAAAGTTCTTATCAGGCATCACTAAGTCACTACGTTCAATAACTTGAAATGATAATTGACCCTACTGCATGAGTTACTCAGCGATTGATAAAGTGCCTTGATAAATCAATGGATGAAACTCTCAGGACGCCTTTCCAGTAAAGTCTGGGTAGCATGGCAGACCAATGAAAGCCCACGTCTGGATGCAGAATGTGTAACCTAAGAAAACTGGATAAACTCCTAGCTAACAAGATCCTCTGTGGGACCAGGGTTAAGTTATTGCATCCAGTGTGAATGATCACGGTGGTGAGTGATCCCAATTTGTATACCAGCAGACTTCAGAAGTCCCCCAGGTGAAACCACAACAGACACGCAAAAACAACCCAACAGATTATCAAAAAATTCTGATCCAAGAACTGTGTGGGTTGTTTCAGGAGGACCACTAGCCACAAAGTCACTCTCAAGATAAAAGAGTGACCCAAAATCCGCAGCATGTTCTTCCCTGCAGAGTAAAAGAACTATGTGGAAACAAGTTTAGAATTTTTTTTTTTTTTTTTGCTGAGATCCCTTATAAGATCCTCCAAAGCTAGCTACGAAAACAAAATCGCCACTGACTCTAAGGGCAACCACAAAACATTCTATAGCTATGTTCAATGCTAACTTTACCCCCCCCCACCCCCTAAAGGGTCCATATCTATACAGGAAGAATGCAGAGTCCCTGTAATCACATCTATGCAGGTAAAAGCTGCACTCTCTAAGACCAAAAACACAGCATCCATGGGACCAGACAACATCCCAGGTTGTGTTTTACACAAACTTCACAATGAACTGGCTCCCCACCTAAGCATCATATTCAATCATAGTCTAATGTTAGGCTTTGTGCCCACTGAATGGTGCACAGCAACAGTTATCCCACTCTACAAAGGGGGAGCCACCACTGATCCTGGGAACTATCGCCCTATTAGCTTGACAAGCCTGGTCTGCAAGGCCATGGAATGTATCATCATGGAACTCATAAAAAAAGACATTGGTAACCTCCAAACTATGGACCCCACCCAGTTTGGGTTTGTGAAAGGCATATCATGCCTTCTGAACCTGATCAACTTCTTTGAGGCAGTCAACAAAGCTGTAGACGAGGGTAAGGTGGTTCACACAGCCTATCTTGACCTTGCCAAGGCTTTCGACACCATTTCCTATTCTGGAATTATAGCTAAACTCACTAAATTAGGTATAAATCCCTACGTCACAAGATGGATTGCCAAATGGCTCACTGACAGAACCCACACTGTAACAGTTGCAGACTCCAAATCTAACTTCAAACCATTCACAAGTGGAGTACCACAGTGTTCAGTACTGGGACCTCTCCTGTTTGGTATCTACTTCTCTGAAGTACAGGTGAACACAGAAGGCCTCTGGCTAATGATGTTCACAGATGACTGCAAACTAGGAGCCATAGTTGAGTTCCCAAATGATGTGGACATCCTACAGAAGGGCCTCACTGAGACAGATGCCTAGTGTCAGAGGCATGGCCTCAAGCTCAATGCCAAAAAGTGCATTGTCATCCCCTTTGGTAAAAACTCTGTACCCATGAACTACCACATAAACAGCAGTCTACTTAACACCAAATGTGAGATAAAGAGACCTTGGGACCCAGGTGGACAGTAGTCTCTCCTTTGATAATCACATCACCACAGTAGTCAAGAAATCTTTCTATGTGGCACATCTCATCACAAAAGGGTTCTCATCCAGGAAAAAAGAGGTCATTGTTCCTCTCTACTCAGCACTCATTAGACCCATTATAGAGTACAATGCCCCTTTTGGAATGTACCTCACAAGACATCTGCAGCAGCTGGAAAGGCCATAGAAGTACCTCACAAAGAGGATTACTATCCTCAAATAGATGCCCTACACTGACCTTCTCAAAAAACTCCACCTTTACTCTGTAGCATATCGCCTACTCCAAGGAGATCTCTGCCTAACATATAAAGCTATGTTAAACCCAGAGTTGTTGGACATGCTACACCTAAAGAAATCCCAATCCCTCCGAGCTACATGTTCTAGGGACCTAAACCTTGTCACCACAATAAAGAGGACATGCTGGAGGGATAGATTCCTGTCTCAGAGACTTCCTATACTCTGGAACAAGCTACCCATCTATGTCAAGCAAAGTTCCTCATTAGCACTCTTCAAGAAAAATCTTGATGAGTGGATGGAAAATAGGAAAAACACCTCGGGGATCACTTCTGTGGCTCTGCTCAACAGGGGCACAGGAAATTAACTTTCTTCGTGGCGTAACCCAGGGAACCTTGTTGGCTAGGTTTACTTCGGCCCTTGGGCCAATATCCTAGTACCTACTTATGAACCTAAAAGGCATCCAACTTACAAATGCCTGCTCCTTTTTAAAACTATTGTTGAATTCCTCACAAACACTAGGTCTGAGGTCCTGCCAATTCGAAATGAGTGTAACAAGTGGCCATGGCCAGGAATGCCTTCCAGCAAAAGTGCTTTGCAATGGACAAATTAACTTCAAATGGGAAAATTGAGTGACCTGACGTTAATTAAAACTAAGGATGGGGAAAGCAGCATTAGGCCCCATCCTGTATAGAGTACAGGTCCACTGACTGGACAAGTGAAACAAGAGCTGACCCTTTACAGGAGAACTTGGTGCCCCCTTCTTGGTCTGTTCTGTTTTGGACCACTATACCCAAACTTGAATATAGTCCTTGGTTATAATTACTTCATCCAAATACAGGAATTGCAGCAGTTCACTACCTTAAATGCCCAGCAAGCAACCAGATAAACAAGATGCTCCAGAGAATGAAGGAATGAAGTCATCTGCTGAATGATAACTCCATAGACAATGAAGCCCAAAGGTAGTATCCTATTAGTTTTCTGGAATTCTGTGAAAATGTTGTGATATGTTCCCAGTCCTTTCTGCAATCTAGTAACAAACCCATGCCTGTAGAAGTCAGGGATGCTTGGGAAATGAGCTAACCAGCTGAAGGCTGCTGGGGGTATAAGGTGCTAGGTGCTTCAAACAATAAACATCTCTGGGTTAGAGCTGCAACATTACTGAAGGATCCCGATGTCTGTGGTTCTGCGGTAAACACTAGTAAAAACATGTAAGGATGGGGAATAAGGCTTTTTGGTATTTGTTACCCAATACTCTGAAATAAATGTGTTAGCTAATCCTCATCAATGAGCAAAACATCTGGAGGAAAGGGTGTCACCAGCAGAGCCAAGTCTGGTACAGACCAACAAATCCTGGCGAAACCTGGATATCTGAAAGTGTGATAAACTGCCAGCTATACTATTGTCTCTTCCTGGTAAATGATTGATCCTCAAACTTAGTAAAATCGACAACCTTATGCTGAATGCACCCACCTAGACTTGGAATAGTTGTATTTAAGAGCCCAGACTGCTGCTACATTATTGGATAAATTAAAATCCTCTTTCTTTCCAAATTAATATGCCTACCCATGATGGCAAGATTTATAAGAAGGTGATGTCTTTTTTCCTACCAATGAACAGGGAGGCAGGGCATGTGGCCATGAACCATCTTCCTTGGAATCAGCCTACCATTTCTAACCATGCTGCTGCATTGTTGAAAAGCAGCACTAAATAGCAGGAAACTCAAGGGCTTTGTCAAAGTGTGACCCCATTATACACAACCGAAGATCCTCTTTAAACCTACTGATGTTTACTTCTGTAGCCCATTAGCAAGTTGGATAAATATATGACAAAGGTTCTTCCTGGAAAATAGACCTGTAAGCATAGATAAAGACCTATTCAGCTGCATGGACTCTCCTACTTACTACTTTGGGACCAGCATGAATGGGAACATTTTTAAGAGGGCCACAGAGGGTGAGAGATGGGGTCAATCACTATGTTAGGATTTCCTTCTCAGGTAATGTATAAAACTCAATTTTCATCCCTTTTATTAAAGATACATTTTTAACTTTTTTGGAATCCAAAGAAAGAAGGGAACGGCATGGCAAATCTGAAATGAAGGCTTCAATGAGAAAGCATGGTGCCAGTTTATGGGAGTAATTGGAAAGTGAGGCCACCAATTCATCGACCGTGACTGGGGAGAACAATGCTTTGAGAGCATATGTGTCCCCAAGAAAAGTTACCTTTTTGGCCTTTGCCTCTGGATAGAGCATCCTGCTTGAGCTGGAAACTTTCTCACTCAAACTATGCTAAAGTTCTGAGTAGTTTGGCCAGGTATTGACAAAACCTTTTCACTGAATTGTTCTTCCCACAATGGGAACAGAGGTGGATGAACCTACAAATAGGCCATGAACATTACCCTTTATTGAAGAGCAACAGTGTTTAATTTTAACAGATTGTCTAAGGAGGTGACACCTCCTTGGGTATAGATCTTGTCCAGCATGACTCTAAGCCAAATGTCTGAGTGACATTGATCCCACCAAACAGCTTTCTCCATTGCTTTCACTTCCTAAATCTCAGGTCATACCATGACCATGACCATGACCCCCCACCCCCCAAAGGTGGTGTATTCCCTGATCAAGATAATATAAACTAAAGGAGAGACTGATTAGAATCCTTCTCAATGAGGATGACCATATGAACAACAGACACTAAGATCCAATTATCACATCTTTTAACTACTGTTTTGGTGGAGGACATTTTTTTCCCTTTGGAGCTGCAAGGTTACCACAATGTCTTTTGAACCTGTGTTGTCAGCCTTGTGAATCCTTTGAATGTCCCCTGCAATAATTAGTTGAAAGATCCCTTTAATATTCATTGGATCATGAATTGTATTGTGGGATCCCAGAAAAGTAGCCTGACACTGTTAGCAGCTGCCAAGGGAGCCAAAAATTGTGCTATATTAAGGTCCAGGTTGATTTGCCTGTCCTTCTCAATGGATGGAGGGGGAGTATTTTAGGTTTATATTGACATTGATGAAGCTGGACTGCTGGGACACTTGAAAAGCACTGGTACTTACAGGGGGTGTGAACCCAAAGTTTCTTTCTAAAATTAGATCACACCATTTGGTCTATACTCCCCTGACAAGGAATCTAAAATTCTTTTAGATAATCATCTAAAGTTTGTCCCCCAATTGACACAGGCACCCTTGTGCCTGCATCTTCACAATTGCCTTCACTTCCTTGAGTGACTTCCAAGATTTATGCTGAGGTGTCTGTATTGGCAGCAGCTGAATTTTGGACATCTTTCCAGGTTCTTCACCTTGATTTCTTAACTGTGGTTTCATTTGCTGAGAGGTCACTCTTCATGTCTGGCTGAAGCATTTTTGTATGTGAAGATCTGCTTTGATCAAATGTAGCTTCCAAATCTAAAAAAATAGTAGGGCCTACAGCCTCAAGGGTTAAAAGTTGCCATCTGTCCTTCAGAGTTTGCAGGGAAGCAAAACCTGTAACATAAAAGAATGGTAATATTAGTGACCTAACGCAGTCGGCAATTAATATACCTACACTGACCTGTACCACCAACAAAATCTAGACTGTCTATCTCAGGAACAATTCCTATTGTTTTTTTACGTATATTATTATTATTATTATTTTTACTGTATATTGCTCAAGCTTCCCAGCCCACAACAAGTTGAAGGGGGTAAATGCACAAAGACACTAGTGATTACATAGAACTTAATCCACAAAAGATATATTTAATATGGTTCTACTCAAGTTAGTCGAGTCTACCTTAGGTCAACATCTGTTTAGCCAACAAAATTTGATCAGCTGAACAGATGATAGACAGGGTGTGAGACTGTACAGTTCTTGGGGTAGGTCAATATGCTCTTTCCCTGAGAGTTGGAGTTAGTATATATAATTTGCAAGGGTTCCAGGGGTTCTTGACCGCCCCCCCCTGCACAAAAAAAAAAAAAAAAAAAGAAAAGAATGCCTCGAGTAGTTTTTCTTAAACTTTCTTTGCATGCACCGAGATTTTTACTTGGCCTCTGCATAGTAGCATGTTGGCATTCATAAAGTTGACCTTTTGTGGCGATTTGGAGTGAAGTGTGTACACCTAAAACATGGTCTCCACAATCAGGGACAAACCTTAACAAATCAGGCTCAAATTCAGAAATAATCAAGGAGAATCAGGAACACATTTAAATATTAGAACTATTAACTCAAGATGCTGAATAAGAACAAGAGAATTAATATACTTTCTCTGAAGCACAGGAAGACCTTGACTAATTATTGATGTTATGCATGAGTGTAAATCACACTTTTCTCCAAAGTCACCAGTTTAAGAGGGAGAGCTAATCATATGAGACGTGCCCCAGAAAAATCCTAGATATTGGAGGCGTATGCCTAAAACTAAATTTTTTTGACAAGTAATATTAAAATGGAGGAAAACACATCCCTCCCTTTGTATGAGAAGTACTAATGACAAAAAATGGGGCAGTAAAATACGATTGAGGAGCAAGCGTACATGATGTCGCTAACAAATACCTCCTTTTGAAATCGCCAGTTCATACCTTTGGGCATAGCTCTCAAGCAGACAGAGACAATTAGTAACAGAATCAGGGATAAATATGGATAATAATCAAGGCAATCAGGGATACATTTTAGTTATTAGTACTAATGCTTAAGACATTGGCAGAAGAAAAGAATGTGAATTAATATATATTTCCTAAAGTAAATGTGGTCCATAACTGTAATTATTGCCAGTATTTAATAAGTCACACAGAACTAAAATCTGAATCAAAATCAGGGGCATCCCTGAAAATCAATAATAGTTGACAGGTATCCTTTGGGATAAGCACACCTGGATGCTCTGCTGCTGCTGTGACATTCCAGAATGTTTGTTCCACTCCTCATTGTAGAGAATGGCAACTCCACAATAGGCTCAGCTGGAAAACAATCACAAGTTCCACAATATCCAGACCCCCAACCCTCCAAACCTTGCCTCTCCCTGTTGACCACATAGCTACCAACACCACTGCTCAACCATCTTCCGCCCCTTAGTAGTCATAGAAATAGAGTTATATAACTCAGCCATTCTGTTGATGTCACATGACTCAGACACCTATGAGCAGGAGACAAGAGATACTATTAATTATATTATTAAGAATGTGTATTTTTTTATTGCAGGATTGCTTGACTTGCAATATTTTTTTGTATGGAATTGTGTAATTATTTACATGTATGCTTTCTGTTGGCACCACAGTTTCAAGCTCTGCCCAAGATACATAAAAATGTCAACAACCCACCTTTTTGACCAATTGTATCTGGACGTGGTTGGATGACTGAAGCTACATCAGTCTATGTAGAGAAGCACCTCAGGATTGTGCTGGATTAGGTGGAATCTGTTTAAAGGGATTCAAAAACATTTTCTTAAATCAATTGCATTTATTTTTAAAGGGACATCCTCTTGAAGGATATGAATTGTTTGTTACAATGGACATCTGTTCTTAGTTTACTGTTATGCCCAATATGCAGGGGATTGAATTTACTTTAGAATTGTTAAAGGCACATAGTCACTATAACATTAAACAAATTGAACTCATTTGTATGTTGATTTAATCTATTTTGAATCATAATGTCTTTTTGTTTCTTGGAAAAATATTACAACAGAAGATAGGCATAGTTATGGGCACACCATGTGCCAGTATCGACACTGACACTGTTTTATTTTATTAGGAGGAATGTTATATATTTAATGTCAGTAGATTTGCTCCTTATATTCATTTTTACAAGAGATTTTTTGACGATGTGTTTCTTTTATAGGTGGGTATATCAACACAGTTAGAAGACGTTATTGAATATTTGCATCACACTACTTTCTTAAGATCTACTTTTACAAACTCTAAAAGGGTCATTGACTTTTTGGATGTGAGATTAGAAAGGAATATGTTGAATCATATTACAGCAAGGCAATATTGTAAGGAATGTCAGAAAAAACACATTCTACATCGACAACGCTTACATCCACTGCATATTTATCACAATATAATCAAACACCAGGGAATGAGAATATCAAGACTGAATAATAATAATACAGACTTTTATGCCAAAGATATTAATGATATGAGACAAGAATTAATATTAAGGGGTTATAAAGAAAGTGAGACAGATAATAGTTTGCTGAATCTACAGCAACTGCGTAGACATGAAGCTAGACCTTATTTTTTCCTGATTATAGGTGCTTGGGACATATATATATATATAGAGAGAGAGAAAATCATCCAACATACAGCATGATGTAACTGTTTCTCTTAGTTATATATGTGATATAATTAATAAGAATTGACATATTGTAACATCTAATGCTATGATCAATAAGTTTATAGGGAGATGACCTAGCTTTAGGTTTAGGAATAAGAAATCTCTAAAGAGGTCACTTTGTTATAATAATGAGACATCTGGATACATTAGTGACAAAGGTATTGTCACTGTGGTGGATGCGGCTTTTGTAATGTGATTAATAGTGATAGAGGCTTTGTGCATCCCACTACTCATTATAAATATGTATTTAATGTTAAAGCTAACTGTAGATCTTGAAATCAAGTTTACCTAGTGCAGTGTATACAGTGTGGAAGTTTTTATGTCGGGAAAATGAATCACTCACTGATGTAGCACGTTAGAACATATGAAGAAGATCAGACAAGGTAATGATAACAATTCATTGCCTAAACACATAGAAGTAGGGGATCAACACATTCAGTTAACTTTATGGTGACTGAACTTTAAAAGATGATGGCAAAATGGATGATATTGTTAACAAAACTGAATGCTGAGAGCTCTACTGGATTTTACAATTACAAGCTGACAAGCTTAAAGAATTAAATGGTAAAGTCTCTTTAAGACCTGCCTTGAAGCAGCGAGAGCTGCGCGGGTGATACATTGTTGGTATTAGTAATAAATTGTTACATGTGATCATTTGTCATACATTCTATTGGTTTGTTTACATTTTTATTAAGTATATATATATATATATATATATATATATATATATATATATATATATTTGTTGTGTTTTTGTTTTATAAGGTCTGAAGAAGAAGAGTTTAGTCCATGAAAGTGCTTACCTTTTTATCTGCCTTCTATTTGTTTTTTAATAAAATATCTTGTCTTGCCATGTACAGTGACTACTTTTTTGTTATATATAAGTTAAGAAATATATGCACATACTATAAGCTCTAATAGAGAGATGATGATTAAATAGCTCTTTGATGGGAGATTTTAAAAGTACTAGTTATACAGAATAATGTAGTATATTAGTGGGAAAATAAGACAGCAAAATATTTATAAACAACAAATTGCTTTTAAGAAAGATGTATTATGTATGCTTGCATATGGCAGAAATGTGAATTTACAAGATCTCATATAATTTACATAGAACAATCATATAAGCGTATTTAAAAATAATCTGAAAGCTGAAATTTGAAGCTTGGTCATATGAACTTTAAAGCTTTTTACATATTATGTGTTATTAGATTCACTAAGACAACCTCAAATGACTCATTTCATAAGCCAGAGCTGAAATATGAGTGCCCTATTGCTGAATCGGTAAATCCATCTATATACATAGTAAAGTCAAATTTTCAATATGTTAGAACCTGGGAAGGCAAACAGGATTTGAATTAAGCACATTGCAACTTTTGAATACAATATAGACTACATTTTTTGACTCCTTAGAAATAACATGGCCTTCTCCTTCACCTGAGTAATGTACATATTTTAAGAAATAGTTTAATAAGCTAAAGGATTTTTAAATATTTTGATATTTCTCATGTTAAGAGTGTTACACAATTTTGATATATAGACAGTTTTTTAGATCTATAAATTATGTGTTTATCTTTTAGCATGATAAATGTACTATATATGTGCATTGATTTTCCTTTTGTGTAGTAGTTTAGTATAATAAGATTATCTTTACCTCTTCATTTGCCACTCTGTTCTATTTATTTAGAGATTTAGTTATAATAATGTCAATTGAGTGAATAATTTAGGAATTTTTAATTGATAGTTTATACTACTATTACAAAAAGAAGTATATAGTATCCTATTTGTTAAATTATTTAATGTTTGTGATTAATAAAAGAGGATTATTAAAATTTTATGTAGTAATGGGCAATAGTTTTAAATGACAAAATATATAATTAAATTAATAGTCTCATTATTTGTTTTTATTTTATATAATATTATATTACTTATTTGTAAGTCACGGTAGCTTTTGGCTTTTTTTTATGAATTTGTAGGTATTTGTAGGTAGCAAGATAGTACAGTAGTTTGTCTAGAAAATAGGCAAAAAGGAAACGTTGGTGTCAATGGTAGGCTGTGTTTTATTAGCAATATATACAGTTGTAGTTGTAGACTTGTCTTTGTTTTTGTTATTTATGAGTTTAATAGTTTAGTCTGTAGAAAAGAAGAATTCAAAAAATGTGAAATGTTAAGATAGTATTGGAGGAATGCATTAGAGTATTATATATAATTAAATTAATATGGTGAATAAATGTGCCATATTGTTTTTTTTAAATAAATCTTTTTAAATACACAGTATGGACAGTTTTAACCTATTATCTATTAATGTAAATGGATTAAACAATGGCAAGGAAAAAGGAAACCATTGATAAAATATCTAAAATTAATTAGAGGAGACATTATATTCTTGCAAGAGACTCACCTGATAGGTAAAGATGTACAATATTTAAATAACTTAGGTTTCACAATGTTATCATGTGTTTCTTTTAACAAAAAGAGAAGAGGAATTGCTATACTTTGGAGAAAATCTACTATAGATCATGGACTCCATTAATAGTCCCAAAGGGATGTATACATTTGTAATAAATAACTATAATTGTAAACTCTATACATTAGCTATTTTTGCTGGATCCCTGGAATAGATCCAAGAGTGGATAAAGATCACTTAAATTTATTGCAAAGTCATTGGAAGGGTAGTTTAATTTTAGCAAGGGATTTTGACTGCATCTCTAATATAGAAGATGCAAGTGCTAAAATACTGGCATCAGCTAAAGTACTAAACAGATGGATTATTAATAATAATAATAATAATAATAATAATAATAATAATAATAATAATCATAATAATAATAACAACAACAATTTAGTTGATTTAATTAAAGAAGCAGAAGATAACTTGACAGTCAAGAGGAGAAGGTAAACACTTGCACCACACCACACTCATCACATAGTCTCACTAAATCTACACCACCAAAATCCACACATAGAAATACAAAAACATTCACGGAGGCTCTCAATAATAATCTGCTCAAGCAACAGAGACCTCCAAAGCAGAAATGCAAGAAACCTCTACCCCCCAACACAACCCAAATGACACATAGCCTGCAGACTCAGTGTGCCACTGAACCACAGTCAATAAGGCAAAACAACGTACCCAACACATTAGTCATAGGTGACTCTATAGTCGGGCACACTGACGTCCCACTCACCAGGCAAAACAAGGAGAAGGTTACTGTCAGCTGCCTGTCGGGTGCCAGGATCTGCCATATAACCCATGCACTCAGGTCACTCCACAACAAGTACAAATATGACTCTGTCATTGTCCATGTTGGTGTGAACGACCTGAGATGTACCTCCCTGGACTACATGAAAAGAGACATGGAAGAGCTCTCCAATCTTGTAGCCCAGGCAGGTATGACCCTAGCCCTGAGTAGCATTCTGCCATCACCCAGAATGATGCCGCAGTACAAGGACAAAATAATTGACTTCCACAATTGGCTAAGCTTCTGGTGCCATTCTAAAGGGATACAGTATCTGTCGACCTGGGATGACATGGTTGACAGAGCATGATGCTTCGCCAGAGATGGCCTGCACCTGTCACCCCTGGGATTCCGGATACTGGCTAAGGTTCTTGCCACCCCTATAGTGCCTTATTAGGCAAGGGTCAAATGACAAATTCACCACCATAACAGGAACAGGCATGCAAAAACTGAGGGTGATGCTACTCAATGCCAGAAATCTAAATCTCAAAATGCACTGACTTGAGGCACCCCTTATAATGGAGAACATCGATATCTGTGCAGTGACTGAGACCTGGTTCAAGGCTCCAGAGAGCACCCCTGCACTACCAGGCTATAACTCATACCACACTTTTCGGCCATGTAACCTGGACCAGAACACCAAAGGCGGAGCTGTATCCATATTCATTAAGGATATCCACACCTCCAGGCTAGTTGCTCAGCATAATGCAGCCGAGGTTATCCAAGTGCAACTAACTCTGGACAAAACTGCAATACAAATTGTAGCTTGCTACAGATCACCAACCATGCCCCAGGATTCCCACTCCTCTTTTCTTGATGTACTGGAAAATATTAGGGTTCAACCGAACACCCTAATAATGGGTGATTTCAACTACCCCACCATTAACTGGGAAAACTACTCATGTACCAACTCCTTCACTCAACGCTTTCAGGAATTCATAAACTCCAATGCCCTGGATCAGCTTATCCACACACCCACCAGGGGCAACAATATCCTAGATCTAGTCATTACCAATATGAGTGACCGGTGTTCCACACCTGAAGTCAATGTCTCATCGGTCCGATCTGACCATAAACTAATTACACTAGATATCCACATCCTGCCTCCACCCCCCATTAAGGAAACCATATTAAAATTTTTCTCCAAAGCCAACTTCATACTTCTTAAGACAGAAGTGGTGAACTTCATGACACCCATGCAGATGGACAGTACAGTTACGACTACTGAATCCTACACAATTGCACTTTATAAGCACTTACATGAGAGCATGGATTGTGCTATCCCAAACAGAACCAAGACGCTATCCTCCAAAAAAAGGAAGCCAATATGGTGGTCCCCTGCCATAAACAAACTGTACAACAGAAGGAAGAAACTCTTGCAAAAGAGAGTAAAATCCCAGGAGTGGAGGAGCTCCCTGGTCAGCCTCAGTAAGAAGCTGTGATCCCTGATAAAATCCTCCAAAGCTAGTTACGAAAACAAAATTGCCACTGATTCTAAAGACAACCACAAAGCATTCTATAGCTATGTCAAGAATCTGAATGGCAACAGTCAGATCTGCTCTGAGTTACAGCACAATGGCACTAAATATACAGACCCAACTGATATTGCCAACATCCTGGCAGATAGGTTCAGTGCTAACTTTACCCCCCTATCACCCCCTAAAGAGCCCATCTCTATACCAGAAGAATGCAAAGTTCCTGTAATCACGGCTGCACAGGTAAAAACCACATGCTCCAAAGCCAAGAACACAGCATCCATGGGACCAGACAACATCCCAGGCTGTGTTCTACATGAACTACAGAATGAACTAGCACCCCACCTAAGTACCATGTTCAATCATAACCTCACCTCAGGCTTTGTGCCTGGTGAATGGTGCACAGCAATGGTTATCCACTCCACAAGGGGGGAGCCACCATGGACCCCAGGAACTACCACCCCCATTAGCCTGACAAGCCTGGTCTGCAAGGCCATGGAACGTATCATCATGGAACTTATAAACAAAGACATTGGTAATCTCCAAACTCTGGATCCCACCCAGTTTGGGTTTGTAAAAGGCAGATCATGTCTCCTAAACCTGATAGACTTCTTTGAAGCAGTCACCAAAGCCGTAGACAAGGGTAAGGTGGTTCATACAGCCTATCTAGATCTTGCCAAGGCTTTTGACACCATCCCCCACTCTGGAATTATAGATAAACTCACTAAACTAGGTATAAATCCCTATGTCACAAGATGGGTTGCCAAATGGCTCACTGACAGAACCCACACTGTGAAAGTAGCAGACTGCAAATCTGACTTCAGACCAGTGACAAGTGGAGTACCACAGGGTTCAGTCCTGGGTCCTCTCTTGTTTGGTATCTACTTCTCTGAAGTACAGGCTAACACAGAAGGTCTTTGACTAATGAAGTTCACAGATGACTGCAAACTAGGAGCCATAATCAATACTCCTAATGATGTGGACATCCTACAAAAGGTCCTCACTGAGACAGATGCCTGGTGTCAAAGCCATGGCCTCAAGCTCAATGCCAAAAAGTGCATTGTCATCCCCTTTGGTAAAAACTCTGTACCCATGAACTACAACATAGGCGGTAGTATACTTAACACCGAAAGTGTGATAAGAAACCTTGGGACACAGGTGGACAGTAGTCTCTCCTTTGATAATCACATCACCACAGTAGTCAGGAAATCCTTCTACGTGGCACACCTCATCACAAAAGGTTTCTCATCCAGAAAAAAAGAGGTCATTGTTCCCCTCTATTCATCACTCATTAGACCCATTATAGAGTACAACACCCCTTTTGGTATGTACCTCACAGGACATCTCCAACAACTGGAAAGGCTGCAAAAATACCTCACAAAGAGGATTACTGGCCTCAAACAGATGCCCTACGCTGACCGTCCCAAAAAACTCCAGCTTTACTCTGTTGCATATCGCCTACTCAGAGGTGATCTCTGCCTAACATACAAAGCTATGTCAAACCCAGAGCTGTTGGACATGCTCCACTTAAAGAAATCTCAATCCATCCGAGCTACATGCTCTAGGGACCTAAACCTTGTCACCACAATAAACAGAACATGCCAAAGGGATAGATTCCTGTCCCACAGACTTCCCATACTCTGGAATAAACTACCTCTCTATATCAAACAAAGCTCCTCATTAGCACTCTTCAAGAAAAATCTTGATGACTGGATGGGAAATAGGAAATTCACCCCAGGGATCACCTCTGTGGCTCTACTCGACAGTGGCACAGGAAAATCATTTTCTTGGGTGGCAAAAGCCAGGGTACCTTTTTGGCTGGGCTTGTATAGGCCCCAGGGCCGATAGCCTAGTACCTAACTATGAACCTATGAACCTATAAGTTATCATTCTTCACTCATTATCCTTTTATGCATGGACTGTATTCCAGAATTGATAATATGTATGCCTCTATATGTTTACTTAATAACGTAAACTGCTTTAAAACTATTTTGAGGTGGTGCAGTGGTTAGCGTTCACAGCAAGAGGCTCTCCGATTCAATTCTTAGCTGGAGTGCCTTTGGTGCGGAGTCTGCATGTCCTCCCCATGGTCAAGTGAACTTTAAAGACATGCAGGTAGGTGTGTGCATGAGTGGGTGTGCCTTCTGTAAAGGTTGGGCACCATGCTGACAACTCAACACCATAAAAATCCACAGCCAGTCATAAGCAGACTGGTGATCCGCTTTGGTGACCCCTAAATGGGAAAAGCTGAAACACATTACTTACTTTAAAGCTATTCCTTATCCTTTATCTGATAATAATGCACAAAGTATTAATATATTAATGGATATAAGCAAAGTGTAGATTATTTATAGAATCCCAGTATATATGATTAAATTAAAAGAATTTAAGAATTGCCTTAAGGAAGAAATCAAGATTTTTTTATCTTTGAATGATAATGGTCAGGTTAGTAAAATCATACTATGGCACTCCTTAACATGCATATTAAAGATACAATAAGAAGATGGACTGGTAATAAAATGAAAGAGTGTGATAAAGATTGTTAGAAATAGAAGCTGAAATCTACAGAGTGAGGTTAGAACAACAACAAAAACAAAGAAATTAGATAATACTGAAGTCATAAAAAAATGAGAAAATGTTAAACACTTTTAATGCATAAAGTGGAGACAAAGTTATTAAAATAAAACTGTATGGTTATGAGATGGCTTCAGAAAAACCTATGTAGATTAGCTAATAAAAGTAAGATGTTAAGCAAAAAAGGCACAAATAAATAACATCCCAAATCCTCACACTAATAAGTTTACTTCAAACATAAAGGAAATGCTAAATATTTAAAAAAAATCAATAAGGATCTTAATAAAGATAAAAATAATAATCCTGATGTTTACAAAATTGACAAGTATTTAAAGCAAAAAGCTACTAATAAACTTAATGACCAACAAATATTTCTGTTGAATAAGCCTATTGCTATAATAGAAGTTAAAGAAGCTTTAAAAAAGGGAACAATGACAATGCTCCAGGGTTAGATGTTTTAAGCATGGAATTATATAGTCTGCTACCATTAAATAATTTGAAATTACTGAGTGATGTTTTCAGGATAATTCAGACTGTCAAAATAATTCCTTTCTCGTGGAAATTCTCTGTAATCTCATCTTTATTTAAACAAGGAAAGGATAATAATTTAGTTTCCTCATATAGACCTATTTCATTATTAAATGTAGGCTATAAAATATTTACTTTAATCTTCACTAAGAAATATAGTAAATAAATTAATTGATAAAGATCAAACAGCATTTATAGTGAATAGACTATTGTACAATAATATAAAAAGGGAAGTAACTATCTTAGATTTTGCAAAATGAATGAACAAGAAATTGACCCTAATTAGCTTTGATATCGAGAGAACTTTTGATTCTGTAGATTGGAATTACTTGTCTAAAACTATAGAAGCCTTTGAATTTCCAGAACAATTTATTGGAATAATAAAAAACCTGTATGGAGACTTCAAAGTATTTGTTAAATTGGAGCTTACATTTGTCAAGGATTCACTTTAAATAAAAGCACAAAGTGAAAGTGTCCCTTCTCCTTTCAACTGTTTGCATTAGTTATCAAATCCTTAGCTAATAGTATAGGAAACTATGAAAACTTGATTGATTCTCAATTAGAAAGGATTTTCAATCTAAAATACAGCTTTTTGCAGCTGATATTTTACAAACTATAGGATATTTAATTTTTTTCAATTGAAGAAGTAGATGATGAAATTGAAAAGTTTCAAGAAGCACCACTGCTGACATTTAATAATAATAAAACCGAAACTTTAGTTTTAAATCAATCATTAGATAGTAAGTTTAAATATAAATATAAATATAATTGCAAAGGAAAAGAACTAAAATATTTTGAATCAAAAATCTATCAAATGTGAGCAAGATTATTATCAATAATTTTGAAAAAAATAATTGAAAAAGTATTACTTATTTAAAAAAATAGCACCAATGTTTCTTTACTTTGAGAACAGGATAGCACTTATTAAAATTATTATATTTCCCAATTGCCTATCTATATATATATATATATATATATATATATATATATATATATATATATATATATATATATACATACATATATATATATATATATATATATATATATATATATATATATATATATATATATATATATATATATATATATATATATATATATATATATATATATATATATGAATCTACTTTTACTTACCAAATTTCCACTTCACCGAATTGGAAATCGCTGACTCCACTTCAATGAAACTCCATTAAACCAAAACCATGGACTACCAAACAGCTTTCCCTGGGAAACTAACCACTTGGCCACCAGGTAAAATAAATCAGTGAAAAGAAATTAAACTCACTTGAGCTGGAGGCTTCTCCCAACACACGCCACCAACTAAATATACCAACACTGAGATCACACTACATTGGGGGAAAAAAGCAAAGCTCACCATGGTGGCCAATTGTTTCATTCCCCAGGGAAAGCTGTTTGGTAGTCTGTTGTTTCAGTTTAATGGAGTTTTCTTGAAGTGGACTCTGCAATTTCCAATTCGGTGAAATGTAAATTCAATAAGTAAAAGTAGACCCATGTATGTATACATATATATATATATATATATATATATATATATATATATATATATATATATATATATATATATATATATATATATATTACATTAAATAGCTTTAATAGTGGATAAAAACTTAAAAACGTTTAATGAAAATGGAAACATTTTTAACTTTATTCTTATGGTATCATAAAAATCTGAGAATTGCTTATAGAAATCATATAAGATTATGCTGCAAATTTTAACTCTATTATACTCTAGATAGACTCACTGTATACTAGTCAATGAAAAATCTTTCAGGAGCAGAATATACTAAATTCTTATAAATTTATCAAATATGATAAATTAGAAATATGTAACAATCCTTTCATCTGGGTAATCAAATTTACCAAAGAAGGAAATTCATTTCATTCTTTAGACTCTGCATATATGAAATTAATTCTTAAAACAGTTAAGAAATATGTTTTTAAAACACCATTAATATTAAAATGGAAAATGTTCTGCTTTCCTATTGCATACACATCTACATTAAATGAAACTCAGAACAATGCTAAAATTAATTTATTGAAAAGGAATTGATTAGTATTCTGGTCTGATTGTTTAGAAAAAGGAAAAGGTAAGTCACCAGAATATTTAATGAAAAAATATAAGTTGGATGAATCTTTGAACCAGTTGATATTATCCATCAGCAAGAAATTAAAGGAATTTGTAGATAAATATGAGTGAAGAGGAACAGAACACCATTTCCCCATTATATGAATATATGAATGTGATCATTGATGGTAAAGTGACCTACAAGGAAGCTTGCCCAAATTATATTAGTTAATTATACATAATAAAAATAATAATTTTGATGGAAAATTATGGAACTTTTTAGACAGAAGTGGATTGAGTGACTCAGTAGATGGTACGAATAAAACTTTGTTAATTAAATCAGTTAGTCAAACTTCTTCAAGTTTATACTGGAAAGTTTTTATGTGGAAATATGTACATAGAATATGTGTTACTCCCTACAAAATCACTAAGTTTAGTAAAATGACTTCTTCAGTTTGTTGGAGATGTAGTAAAGTTGTAAAAGCTGATCAGATGTACATGTTTATGTATTGTGAAAAATTAAATGTATATTGGGAAGAGATACGTATGTTTTTTAAGTGGTTATGGTATGATAATTGTTGTTTAATGAGATCAATAATGCTAATGAATGCTCCACTACCTTCATCTACCTTCATCTATAAAAGCCAAATAACAAAATATCTTCTGGAGTTTACTGGCAGTAGCTAGAAAAGTTATTATAAAAATTGGTAATCAAACTTAGTTCCTACATTCAAAGAATTTTTAAATTTAACAGCAATTCTATGAAAAACTGAAAAAGAAGGAAAAAGAAGTTAAACAAAGGATTTTATTGGTTGAGATAGCCTTATAATGTTGGTAATGAAATATTAAGACTCTTAATGTGTTAATTATTACCTTGATGATTCAATGTATTCCTAACACTGTATAACGGTATGCTGTGTTGAAGTTCTTCCTTTCTTTAGATATACTGTAAATATGTTAAATTAATAAAACTTAAATTAAGTGACAAAAAAAGCATCCTGCTCTATCTCAATATCCTTAATCTAATCAGCAAACTCAAAACTATACTTGAAAATATGTAAAATCTTTTTGTACTACTGGGCACAAACGTGCATTTTAAACAAATAACAGTTCTATTTTTGGTTCACTGGCTGTCACTATCACAGATCTAAAAGGTGGCTCACACAAGCATGTGTGAACCTTAGGAATGCCAAATATAATTGGCAAATGTGAACAATTAACTGTAAAAAAAAAATCAACATTTCTGGGGAAAGAATGCTGTCATCAGCAATTCTTTTAAATATTCATCTATCTTTTTATTCCTATTAAAGATTTCATAATTTTCTATGAGCCTGTAACAACTTCTGTCTAATAAATGATTCTGCGTCTTTTTTATAATCATCTGAATCCATAGCTACCTTTGATCTACCCTTGTTGACTATCATACTCTCTCACACCTTTATCATTAATCAAATTGCCCTTTGATCTTTTTTCATCCATAGATAAATTATAAAACATATTTTATTTTTGCTGCTAAATGAATATTTATTTATTTATTTAAAATCTCTCACATAATTTCTCAAAAAACTTCAATGTGTGATTTAGAAGAGGACTGATGTCTTTAACATGTTGTCACTGGTCTTAATTTCAGTGTTAAACATTAACTCAGATTCACATCTAAAACTCAATTTTTTTGCGATTATAATGTCCATGAATTTGAAACACTTTGTAGGCACAAACATCAGTCCTTTTAACTGAAAATAAAACCGCTGGATTTAATATCATACACAATAAAACAGAGATTTAATTGCCACAAAAGTGAAAGATGAAACACTCAAACCATTAAAAAATCTTTGATTGCTACTGCTGTGCTTGCTTTCTCAAGGGTGTGCTGACAGTTGCTTCTGTGTTTGGTAACTGTATATGTTTTTCAACACTTGTGAAGCAACATTTTGAGGATCATACACAATAAAGTAATAGCACTTAAAGTACCTTCTAATGTTATGCCCACATTTTCATTACTCTTAATATTCGGAATTCCTATCTGTTGTTACATCGCTTGCTCTACTGAGTGTTTCACTGCTTGTTGTGGAACCATGTTCTCTTCTGATACTGCAAAAATGAACCCTCCATACTGGCAAACTGAGGTGTTAAAGTGTTCCATCTGGGGTTGTAGGGAACAACTGAATGGGTGTAGCAAATTGGAATGGGTGTAACTACATTAAGCCAGTGTCATCTGTGAGAAAGGTTTGCAGTCTTAAACAACTGGCTATGCCTACTTTTATTCTAGGGACATATCATTATTTGTCAAGAACAATATAAACCCATTTCTCAAAGAACAATATAAACCCATTATTCATTCTTGATCTCAAATTTGAAATATCAAGGTGCTTAAATTACCATGAACAAGATTCTTTATCAGTTTCGTGTCTAGCTATAAACATCATTACTAATAATTACAGCTAATTCATGCCTTAGCCAAAACATCTATTAATCCCAACACCTTTATAGTAGGAGACCTCAGCTGTCCCTTAATAAATTGGCTGACCTTCGCTAGCAGTAGTTAGCATGTCCAATTCTTCCATGACATTATAAATGTTAACTCCCTTGTACAAATAATTAACTATTTCACTATAGGACCAAATACCCTTGATCTTGTTCACATCTTTATTGGCATCTCCATGTGCATCATCTTACCTTGTTAAATGAGACCATTAATCAGTGACCTATTCCTTTAAAATCTATATATTATGCAATGTAATGATTGACTTCAACAATTGGCTAAGCTTCTGGTGTCATTTTAAGGGGATCCAGTATCTGTCTGCTTGGGATGACACGGTCGACAGTCCATGATGCTTTGACAGAGATGGCCTGCACCTGTTGCCTCTTGGATTCTGGATACTGGCTAAGGCTCTTGCCACCCCTATAGTGCCTTTTTTAGGCAATGTTCAAATGACAAATTCACCACTGTAACAGGAACAGGCAAGTAAAAACTGAGGGTAATGCTACTCAATGCTAGAAATTAAATTTCAAAATGCACTCACTCGAGGCACTCCTTAAAATGGAGAACATCGATATCTGTGCAGTGACTGAGACGTGGTTCAAGGCTCCAGAGAGCACCCCTGTACTACCAGGCTATAACTCATACCACATTTTTCGGCCATGTAACCAGGACCGGAACACCAAAGGCAGAGGTATGTCTATATTCATTAAGGATATCCACACCTCCAGGCTAGTTGCTCAGCATAATGCATCCAAGGTTATCCAAGTAAAATAACTCTGGACAAAACTGCAATCCAAATTGTAGCTTGTTACAGATCACCCACCATGCCCCAGGATTCCCACTCCTCTTTTCTTGATACTGGAAAATATTAGGGTTCAACCAAACACCCTAATAATGGGCGATTTCAACTACCCCACCATTAATTGGGAAAACTACTTGTGTACCAACTCCTTCACACAATGCTTTCTGGAATTCATAAACTCCACTGCCCTTGATCAACTTATCCACACCCCCACAAGGGGCAACAATATCCTAGAACTAGTCATTACCAATATGAGTGACCGGTGTTCCACACCTGAAGTCAACTCCTCGTTGGTCTGATCTGACCATAAGCTAATCACCCTTGATATCCACATCCCACTCCCATCCCCCCACCCCCATTAAGGAAACCATGGTAAAAAATTTCTCCAAAGCCAACGTCATGCTTCTTAAGACAAAAGTGGCAAACTTCATGACACCCATACAGATGGACAATACATTTACGACTGCTGAATCCTACACAAATGCACTCTATAAGCACTTACAAGAGTGCATGGATCGTGCTATCCCAAACAGAACCATCCAAAAAACGGAAGCCAAACTAGTGGCTCCCTGCCATAAACAAACTGTACAACAGAAGGAAGAAATTGTTGCAAAAGAGAGTAAAATCCCATGAGCAGAGGAGCTCCCTGGTCAGCCCTCAGTAAGAAGCTGAGATCCCTTATAAGATCCTCCAAAGCTAGCTACGAAAACAAAATCTCCACTGATTCTAAGGATAACCCCAAAGCATTCTATAGCTATGTCAAAAATCTCAATGGCAACATCCAGATCTGCTCTGAGTTACAGTACAATGGCATGAAAATTACAGAACCAACTGACATTGCCAACATCCTGGCAGATAGGTTCAGTGCTAACTTTACCCCCACACCCCCAAAAGTGCCCATATCTATACAGGAAGAATGCAGAGTCCCTGTAATCACAACTATGCAGGTAAAAGCTGCACTCTCTATAGCCAAAAACACAGCATCCATGGGACCAGACAACATCTCAGGCTGCATTTTACATGAACTTCAGAACGAACTGGCTCCCCACCTAAGCACCATGTTCAATCATAACCTCACATCAGGCTTTGTGCCCACTGAATGGCGTACAGCAACAGTTATCTCACTCCACAAAGGGGGAGCACCCACTGATCCCGGGAACTATTGCCCTATTAGCCTGATGAGCCTGGTCTGCAAGACCATGGAACATATCATCCTGGAACTGGATCCCACCCAGTTCAGGTTTGTGAAAGGCAGATCATGCCTCCTGAACCTGATCAACTTCTTTGAGGCAGTAACCAAAGCTGTAGATGAGGGTAAGGTGGTTCACACAGCCTATCTTGAACTCGCCAAGGCATTCGACACCATCCCCCATTCTGGAATTATAGCTAAACTCACTAAACTAGGTATAAATCCCTACTTCACAAGATGGGTTGCCAATTGGCTCAATGACAGAGCCCATACTGTAAAAGTTGCACACTCCAAATCTGACCTCAAACCAGTGACAAGTGGAGTACCACGGGGTTCAGTCCTGGGACCTCTCCTCTTTGGTATCTACTTCTCTGAAGTACAGGCTAACAAAGAAGGCCTCTGGCTAATGAAGTTCACAGATGACTGTAAACTAGGAGCCATAGTCGAGTCCCCAAATTATGAAGAACTCCTACAGAAGAGCCTCGTTGAGACAGATGCCTGGTGTCAGAGCCATAGCCTCAAGTTCAATGCCAAAAAGTGCATCGTCATCCCCTTTGGTAAAAACTCTGTACCCATGAACTACTACATAGACAGCAGTCTACTTAACACCGAATGTGTGATAAGAGACCTTGGACCCAGGTGGACAGTAGTCTGTCCTTTGATAGTCACATCGCTACAGTAGTCAGGAAGTCCTTCTACGTGGCACACCTCATCATAAAAGGGTTCTCATCTAGGAAATAAGAGGTCATTGTTCCCCTCTACTCGACACTCATTAGACTCATTATAGAGTACAATGCCCCTTTTGGACTGTACCTCACAAGACATCAGCAGCAGCTGGAATGGCCACAGAAGTACCTCACAAAGAGGATTACTGGCCTCAAACAGATGCCCTACACAGACCGTTTCAAATAACTCCAGCTTTGCTCCATAGCATATCGCCTACTCTGAGGTGATCTCTGCCTAACATATAAAGCTATGTCAAACCCAAAGCTGTTGGACATGCTACACCTAAAGAAATCTCAATCCCTCTGAGCTACATGCTCTAGGACATAAACCTTGTCACCACAATAAACAGGACATGCTGGAGGGATAGATTCCTGTCCAAGAGACTTCCCATACTCTGGAACAGGCTACCCATCTATGTCTAGCAAAGTTCCTCATTAGCACTCTTCAAAAAAATTCTTGATGTGTGGATGGGAAATAGGAAAAACTCCCCGGAGATCACTTCTGTGTCTCTGCTCGACAGTGGCACAGGAAAATAACTTTCTTGGGGGGCATAAGCCAGGGAGCCTTGTTGGTTAGGCTTAGGTAGGCCCTCGGGCTGATAGCCTAGTACCTACCTATGAACCTATTATGTGACAGATCCAGTGTTGTTAGAGTCACATGTGAACCATAGGGCTCAGAGCTGGGCCCTCTGCTGTTTGGCATCTATTTCCTAGGCATGCAATCCAACCTTCAAATCAATGCTGCTGGCCTACTGTTATCTAAATCCCCCCTGACTGCCACCCAAACCTTCATAACCTCTTTCTGTTATCCCCATATTCCTTGCTTAGCCATCCCTTAATCTCCTATTTGCTCATTTTCAGGTACCCTGAATGTGACACTTCACCAGGTTGGCATCCCAAATCCTCAAGAAGCTTATCTCAATGGTGCTGATTGTTAGGCTTAGGGAGAGAGGGATCTAACTGGGGAGCTGTGATCCTGCTAATATCCACACTTGTAGCAGATAGTCAGTAACTATAACTCTGAAGGCAGTTACTGCAATAATGTCAGGGCAACAAATTCATCACCCCCTCCCCCAGATCTCCTTTGAGACTCCTGAACTCCAGCAGATGTTGCACAGGCATTACATTTCCTCCATCTCCCTTCAGAACAAGAGAGCTGGCCATCATATCTGCCATGCCAGCCAGCCATAATGGCAGCTTCAGTCCATCCCCAGACTTGGTTTGTCAGTGGCACAAATGGATGCCCTGTCTATGGCATTGGTCTGGTCTATGGTTAACTAACTTTGCAGATGACTGTAAACAGGGTTTTATTATTCATTTCTCCACTGACTCATAGCTGCTCCAATATTGGCTCTAAAGAAATGTGAGAAAAAGAAGCATAATTCATGTTGTCAACCAAAATATTTCCATATCATATCATGCAGGCATAAAACCTTTGCAATCAGACACTGGAATAACAAATTCAGGCACTATTTTTGATAGTGCCTTGTCTTTTGACTGTTAGGTGTCTATATTACTTCACAAATATTTCTGTCAGGCAAAGCTAACTTTAAAAACATCTCTTGATCTACGTAAGGCTTAATTTCCCTTTCTCATCTCTTATCAGGCCAGTTATTAAATATAATGCCCATTTTGGCAGGCATTTATCAAAATATGTCATTCAGTATGAGTGAATAAACAGGTTCTTAACTACAAAAAATACATGACCTACAAACTCTCTATTATCTAGACAGATTAGCAACCGTCTATCTCTACTCAGTTTCTTACAGCCTTCTTTGGTGATTTCTCTAGACTTTTAAGCCACAAAAGAAGCAAACCTCCTTTGCCTCCTATCTCTTTGCAGAACAGATGGATCCTAAAGTGCCCAGTTAAAGGACCTAAGCCTTCATTAATAAATAATAAAGGACCTAAGCCTTCATTAATAAATAAGTAGGGTATACTGTCATGATACTTTCATATTCAAGTATATCTCTCACCTCAGGAACAAATTTCATGTACATGTCAAGCAGAATATCACCCTTGCTGCCTTTAAAGTAAACATATATAATTGGTCACAACTTCCACCCTGATCTATCTTTTGTTACTGGAAGGAACTTTTGAATATGGCTTATTGGCTAGGCTTGTAATTTTCTGTATACTGATTCCTAGTAGTTACCTATTAACCTATGAAACTTTAATTTACTGCACATAAAGCCGTTCTCATTATACAGCATGCTAGATTTACTTTGGGAAACAGTACATTTCAGGCATTTGAGGTGGTTGAATAGATGGTACCTCAAAATCTTACCCCTATGAACTCAACTACATGACTATTATCTACATCCATTGTACTGTGCTCTTAGAACATCATTTGATCTAGATAAAAGTTTCTAGGATGAGGAAGAATTGCTTATATGCCCCCTGATATCAGCAAGCACTTCAGTACTTTTATGACAAATTTTATTCATGATAAAATCATTGTAAAACCTTATTTAAATTATTTTGATTGAAACTATATGCTACGATATGACATACCAATTTCAGGAATCCTGCTGTGATAAAATATCTACCATATTGTATCTTTTCTTGTGTGATAAACTCCCAATTGTGTTTTATATTTGTTGCACAAATGTATTGGGTTCTGTCAAATTTGTAACAGAGCAATTATCAAAATGATTATATATCAGATTCTAAAAATATAATAGATAAAGCACACATACATACATATATACACAATTATGAGTTTACAGTGTAAAAATGAAGAATTCAATAGACATCCAGGACTCCATAGTTCCTCTAGAGAACTGTTAATGGTCACAATGTAGTTAACAATATTTATAAACAAATGTGTACCCTTATATTTCTGTTAGTTACAGACAAAGCATAAATCCTTTAGCACATTGGAAACATTGCTGTACATGTCCTGAGATTCAGAAAGGGTTAACAGGAATGTTAAGCCTTATCATGATGACCCTTTCTGATTAAGAGACATCCTTATGACACTGATTTTTCACAAATGGAAGTACAGATGGCCACCCCCCCAACCATGGTGCATATTAATGAGGCACTCTGAGAGAGGGGCTAATGCTAATTAGCTATATAATCTCACTTTTCACTGCCATGTAATTCAAATAGTGTGTGTGTGTGTGTGTGTGTGTGTGTGTGTGTGTGTGTGTGTGTGTGTGTGTGTGTGTGTGTGTATTCCTAGCTGAAGATAAAGCTGTTTCTGAATTGCATTTTTCATGACTGTATAAACTCGCCTACTCACAGCAGACAATTTACAGCCATGTATTTCTAAATACCATGGATGGTTCAGTTCTTTAAGGAAAATTGTTTTTTAGCCATAATATTCCAATAAAAATGAGGACTGAAAATCAGTATCCTTTTTGAGTATTTGACAAAGTATGCATTACCAACAGGATTTAATCTTATCAGGATAAATTGCTATATTATATATAGCATATGTGGCAAGATCAGGAATGTGTGAAGAATTTAATGGTTAAAACAAAGCATTGCATTTGTACTTAAGACAGGAAAATGCCTGGATAAAAAGACAAAACATAGATATCTGTACAGCTTGACTAAATGACTTCATTGCTCAGAATAACTCCTTGCAATACAGGTCAAGAGTGGGCATAATGGTAGAAGTGATTACCTCCCAAACAAGAAATATAGGGTTTGATTCTCACCAGAGCAAACTGGTTAAGGTTAAAATGGAAGCAAACTAAAAAAACTGCCAGCATACATCAGTTAGTGTACTTTCCCAAATTCTTTATTCTTGATATTTCATAATCCAACTCTTATAGGTAAGAACAACCAAAGCATAAAAGCATACCGGTTTCTGTATTACTGCCTTCATCAGTGCAATGACTCCCTCTCCCCTCGCTTCTGTCAAAGCCAAACTAGCTTCATGCTACAATAAAATCACTACATTTGCAACAAATGTGAGTTATTCTTCTCATCAATGCTCATCTCTACACCAACTAAACTGATTGGAGCTACCACATCATCTGTCACTTATTCAATTAACCACTGCACACAAATTTATTTATAAACCATCTAACTGCCCTTCCTTGTCTTCTCTACTCACACAGTATAATCCAGACATCTCTAATCCAATAGCCAACTACTCCTAAATGCAGGGAAACCAGCCCGTGCAGTAGTACAAATGTGCTACTGCTTTACTGCAGCTAAACTATGGAATAATTTCCAACCATCAATAAGGTCTGTCAGCAGTGCCCATCCTTTTTAGAAATCCCTGAAACAGCACCTCACCTCTTTATGGCAGTGCAACTGCACTAAGTTCCTATAACCTGAACCCCTCATCTTCTTCTTCCCACCCCAGACTCTTCCCTTTCTTGCATTATATATCACAAACCATGTTCTCTTCTTCTCTGGAAGGCTTTCCTTCTACATTTACTCTCAAAAGTAATGCTGCACCTTTAGATGCTCTTACCTCCAGACTGTGTTTCTCTGTTCCTAACCTTCTTTTAAAGTTTAACCTTCTGGTATCTGGCCTAAACAAACTACCTAGATAGTACTATTTTACAGCTTGCGTAGTTATCACACCAAGCTCTTCCTATCACCAACTGGACCTACTGCTAAATGTATTGTTATGAGGCGTGATCTGTCTCTCTAAAGACTGGTCTTATATTGACCTATTGTATATTGTTCTGATAGGACTGTTTATTACTCCCCACTGTATGTTGCTGTATTTAATTTGTACTATGCTGCTCGTATGTAATGTATTGCTTTATAGTATATATATATAATGTTGTGTCATATGATTCTATATATGTACTGTGTATTAGTTATGCTATGTCTAGAGCTTTTCTCCCTGGGCCTCCATTGAAAATGGGCTCATTTTGACCCAGTGGACTACCCTGGTAAACAAATGCAAATAAATAAATGTAGATGAAACCTGCTTAGGCTTCTCTAGTCTATCACAAAAAAAAAATATATGAAATTCAACATTCCACAAAATAATATAATATCCTGAGCAAAGACATCTTCGGGTACCAAATAACTCAGTATAAAACCCAAGCCTTTATTTAACAAATCAGTTTGAACAGAGGACAAAAATAAAGAAGAAATGTTATCGACATTTTGACTGCTTAATGTTTGGACATCATCAGTTGCAACAGTGTCTCTAAAGTGGACAACCCTGTGCTGATGTTTAAGTCCAGCCATTCTGGCTGGTCTAAAGGGGTCATAGTATATCTCTTTTTAGCAGTTGAGGAAGGAGATGATGTCCCTATATCCATTTCTGTAGCTGCGGAAAATTCCTCTGCTGATGTCTCAGGACTGCTGTCATTCTGTTTTAATATCTAATTCTTGCACTTATGTTTATAAGTGGTAGAGAAATGTTCCTTTGATTCCAAAAATGTTACAGCCTTCTGTGTAGCAAATTGCTTACTGTATTGATAGTCAAGTCTCTCTGAAATTTACAAAACACGTGTGATCTCAGTTCCTTTTCAATTAGTACTAAATCCTTAGTATGTTGTGCTAATTGTTGCTGATATACATCTTGTTGCTCAATTTTTTTAGCCATATCACACAACTAAGATATTCCAACAATCAAACTATCAGTTCAACATTCATAAGAGAACCCAGCACTTTAATAAAAGACATAGATGCAGCTTGCTCTGCTTGCAGCCAATCTTGAATGAGTTGATCATCTATCCCTTTTACATAGGGCTGCAAACAGACATGGAGGCCCCTAGGACTCAAACCCTTAATATTATAAGCTTTAAGATCCCAAACATTAGTTTTTAGTTTTTTGATATTTACAAACAACTGTTTAAAAATATCAACACAGGACAGTGAAGTTGGTACAGTACCTGTAGTTAATTGTTCAACATCCTGTATCTGTTCAAAGATGTCCACATCATTATTGTTGGCTGCAAGGCCCTCTAGAATGTGTGCCAAATCCATGGTATCACCCCTCAAATGTATAGCAGCTAAATCAGACAGCACCTCTGTAAAGAATACACCTGCATTTAAAATGACAATCACCAAATAGTCCAACTGCCATCAAAAATTGTTCAAAACAATAAGAAATGAGCAAATGGATGTCTGAACTAAATGAGTTGATCCTTATGCAGCAGGATCAAAAATGCAATCACGTCAACTTGTATATCTCTGAGCCCAGACACCAAAAAGATGCTAAACAGATTCAGCCATTTCCAAATGGAACCTGACAGCTAAATAATCCACAACCTTCTCAACATGCATACAGTTGATAAATTCACATCAGTCGTGGTGAATCCAAATGCTACACCACTACAGCAATTATATATATTATATACACTAACTGGCCAATAGCATAGGATCCAAAACAAAAGTAAACTCACACCAAAAGTCCCCGCAGGTACGGCAAGATGCATGGCCCAAAAGTCAAAAGCAAGCAAACTAAAAACAGCCAGCATACATAAGTTAGCATATTTTCCCAAATCCTTTATTCTTGATATTTCATAATCCACTCTTATAGGTAAGAGCAACCAAAAAATATCAGTTTCAGCATTACTGCCTTCATCAGTACAATAACTCCCACCACATACATCATAAATTTAAATAGACAACAGTACAAGTTGATTGGTTGTTTATAAATGATCATTATGTCTTAGAGAAAACAACCCTCTAACCTAATTATCCAACCTTTTTTTTTATTTAACATCTCATGCCATCTAGATTTATTATTCTGATTTAACATAATCTTATCAATTAATTAAATCTGGCTGTCTAATGATTAATTGTATGTTTAAACAATGCATTTGATAAATGGGCATATCTAATATCACTATGATGTTCTGAAATTCTCAATTTAAATGAACATGATGTTTGACCTATATAAAAAAGAGAACATGTGCATGTGGTCAAATAAACAACCCAGTCTGAATTGCAGTTATCAACAATTCTAATATTGAATACCTTGGAGATATTCTTTGAAGTAAATTGTGTACTTTTCCAAACATATTTACAAAAACTGCAGTTCCCACAAGGTTGACATCCCCTCAATATTTGACCTCCCAATCTGAATTGATGTAAACCACAACTAATGTAATTCAATTTCTTATAATGGTTAAACCAAATAGTTGCAGCCCCAGCCATATTATTAAAAATATTCCCAAATCATAGTTTCTTAGACTTAATAGGATCTGTTCTTCAAAACAGGAATTTGAAAAACAAGGAAAAAATATAGTTGAAAAATTTTGTGATGGAAATATAGGCGGTCAGATGTGTTAGGGGTCTGTGCATTTATTAGTGATGTTAATAGGCCACAATTATTAAGATATAATACTAAACATAAATTAACAGGTCAACTTAGATTTACCACATATTTTGGAAGCAACACTCATTTTTTACAGAATTGGTTCAAAAGCATTGGGGTATTCTACTTTCCGATGATCAACTGAGGGATTTATTGCCTGCTAGGTATCTTTTTTCATATAGAAGGGATACAATATTAGGGGGATGGTATAGGTCTACTATCAAAAAGTTGAAAATCAAAAAAGGTCTACTTACTTGATTAATATGACATTCCAAATTTGGCAATGTCACTTTAACAGAATATTGAAAACCATCACTATGCTGTCCACATTCGACCAAATTCGGAATGTCAGGAGGTGACAGAAAACCCTCAGCAATTTGTGCTGAAGCTGCTGTATGAAATGTATGTCCTACAGCACAAGTCTTTACAGTTTTGTAGGGAGCCCCCCTGCACTTCCCATGTGGAGGGTTGCATCCCCATAACCCCTGCAAATTATATATTCCAACTCCGAGATCGCACTACAGTGAGGAAAAGGGTAAATTTCCCAATTTCCACTGTAGTATGATCTGTTATCAGACCATTTAATGCACATTAGCAAATGTACACTACCTTTCGTTAATGTGCATTCGAACATGTTTAGAATGTCATTATAGAAACTGGAAAAGACGCATTCATCCATTCCAGTTTCATGTAAGTGCCATTCCACATTCTGTTCCATATTTTGATAGTAAGCTATATATATATATATATATATATATATATATGTATATATATATATATATATATAAATTACACACACACACACACACACACACACACACACACACACACACACACACACACACACACACACACACACACACACATAAAATGCTTGTTATCTTTCCATTTGTTACTACTTTACAGTATGTTTGAATATTAGACATCCAATTGTATATTAGTTTTATGGAGGAAACTTTCATTGGAACCCAATTCAATTAAGGCAAATAATTGCCTCCTTAATCCATCAAACCAGACCCCACACACACACACAAATATCTAATACCCTTGTGTCTCCAAATATATTGGGATCATACAACCAGAGGAAAAGGAGAATCTTCTTTAGATTCACTGTTCACCAGTCTTACCATAAAACCACATACACTGTTTTGCTGTTTTGATCAAAGAGTAATTGTTGGAACATGGCAACCCATTCCTGTAAATCAAAAGTTTATTTGAATTCATGGAAAAATGGTGCCAAAGAAAATTCAGTTAAATTCATGGACAAATTGTGCCATCTTAACTTATTAGTTCTTATGCCCCTTACTTCAGGGAAAACAAAGTACTGCCCTACCTTAGCAATTAATATATTAAGCTGTAAGGATATCACTATACAATGATTGGCAGCAGGAAATTTAGGTAATTCATAAGCCTGTGTTCTAAAGGATGTTGAAAGTCAAGCATACAGGTCTGTCAAATTTTCATGTGTATAACATCAACACAAATTCATTCAAACTAATGTAACCACTCGATATTTTACTGATGAATTGCTATAACAACCAACACAAAATGACTAGTGAAAAGCAGCTCTACTTTCCAAATACACTTTTAATCAAAGAACACACTTCTCTTATTGCCTTGGCCATAGCCTTTACAGAGTAAAAACTTTCTTTGTTAAAAAACATCTTATTTATACAATTTCTATTAATCAATTAGCAATCAAATTACAACAATTATTCAATTCTCTTCTTAAAGTTAAAAAACATTATATAAAACTTTGCCAATTGCATTCTTTGTTCATACCCTTAGGTGTAAGTGTGTCATATTTCATTATTAAAATAGACTCCTTCCGTCTCAATACATATTTTAATAGCTCTACATTACCATATTGTAATGTTACTTGCTCCAGCACTGTTACTTTCATAGTTTTTATATCACCTTTATGTTCTTTATTAAAGTGTTCAGCTACAGGACTGAGAATTTTATTACTTCTTATGTCTCTCACATGTTCTTTTATTCGTTCTGCTAAGGATCTTTTGGTTTCCCCTATATAGCATTTATTACAAGAGCACATTATAGCATAAATCACACCTTTACTATAGCAAGAGTACGTTCCCAATGTATCAAATTTCTTTCCCCCTATTTTCTCTATTTTTGTTATTATATGCTGGCATACAGAGCATTTACCACAAGGAAATGTTCCTTTCATTTCCACATTCTCCAACATTTTCTCTATCGGTCTTATATATTTTGCATGTACCAAAAAATCCTTTAAATTTCTTCCCCTTTGGTAAGATATTCCTAACTCTATTCGTGATAATGACTGAACATCCCTTCTAATTTGTTTCCAATATTCCTTAACCACCTCTATCAAACTCTGAGAAAATAAACTATATTTGGTAACAAAGAACATATTCTCCTTCTCAGATGTCATTTCTACAACTTTTTTTCTTCCTTCTTTAGGTCCACCTACGTTAGCTCTTATCATTCCTTGTTTTTTATTAAATATTTTCTGTAAGCTACCATACACATTATAAATCTTATAACCTCTGGATATAAACATCACAGCCACCCCCTGAGCCTCTTCATATGTTTCTTTTATGTCCTATTCAATCTTTTAATCCTAAACATTTCTCCATATGGAATAGATTCTATTGTGTGCTTGGGGTGACAACTTGTGGCATTTAACATCAAATTTATTTGGTTAAACTTTTTTTATATATTGGTATGTATTTTTCTATTATTATCACCTCTGAGTGTAATATCCAAAAAATGTATCCTTGTACCTCTCTGAATACCATCAAATTTAATACCAAATTTATTAACATTTAAATACTCTATAAACCCAGATGAAATTTCTTCTCCCCCTTTACAAATAAAAATTAAGTCATCTATAAATCGATAATATTTTATTACATATTTTCTAAAAAATTCACTTCTATAAATATGTATATTCTCCATCAGCCCCATAAATAAATCAGCATATGCTGGGGCAAACGCCACTCCCATTGCTGTACCTATATTTTGTTTATATAGGTTGCCTTCAAATTCAAACATATTGTTCTTAAGACAAAAATCTAGCAATTCTTTGATATACTGAGTCTTGGGACTATCCCCTAAAAAGTATTGTGTAGCTTCAAGACCCAAAGTATGTGATATATTGGTATACAAACTCACTACATCTACTGTTATAAAATACATATTCTCATCCCATATCACATCTTCAATTTTACTCAAAAAATCAAAAGAATCCTTAATATAGGATGCCAACTTCATTACTTCCTTCACTAAAATTTCATGCAATAGACAACTTAAATTATATGTGAAATAACCTGTAGCTGACACTATAGGATGGCCAGGCAGTTTTACTGGGTCTTTATGAATTTTTGGAACACAAAAGAATTTTGCTATTGTACTTCTCTTGACTTTAAGTTTATGTGTTATATCATATGTTGTAAAATAATGTAATCTTACACCTTTATTTAATAACTTCTGAAACTCATTTTGTGCTTGTATTAAACTTGATGTATCTATTATACTATATACCTTCTGATCGTTTAAGTAATGCATACACATAATATAATAATCCTTAGATTTCATAACTACTAATTTACCCCCCTTATCTGATGGTTTAAAGATTATTTCATTATTCCTACTCAGATGTTGTAATTTAATCCACTCATTCCTTGTTAAATTATATTCCTTCTCCTGATTTTTAAACTTATTAAGTTCTCCATCAATTATCAAATTAACTGCTTCATCAAAACTTTGAATGAATGAATTCCTATTCGGTGGCATAAAAGTACTGTTGGGCTTGATTTTACTTGTATCCAATAAACTGTAAGCATTTATTTCAGTCTCCGATTCACATGAAAAATAAAAATCATTATTACTATTGGAATCTGATGTTTCATTATATACATTTCTTTCATCATTTTGCATATGAAAAAAAAATTCCTTTAAACACATTTTACGCACCAAACTATATATTTCACCCTTCACTTCATACATTCTGGGTAAAACTGTCGGTATAAACTTAATACCCCTATTTAAAACTGATATTTCTGTCTCATCCAATACATAATCAGATAGATTAACAACATATTCCTCTGTAATAGTATTTTCTACCTGTTTTCACAGTCCATTTGCTTCTCTTGAAGCGTCCCTCTCCCGGGTCTCTATTCCGATCTGGTCCCTGCCAACCTCGCTTCCTGGTGGTATAATTTGGTTCACTGGATCCTCTGAAGATCTTCCGAAAGGATTCTGGATTTGCTGCTCCCTGTAAATTCAGAAAATGATCATTTATTTGTTCTTCTTCATCATACGAAGAAGCTCCGCTCTCCCCTGAGATAACGCTCCTACTCCTCTGTGGACCGGAAGTAACGTCATCCTTTTGAAACGTTACACTCCTCCTCTTAGGTCGCTGATTGGCTGTGAGAGCAAAAGCTCTCTTGTGCTCATAGTCTTTAATGTCTCTATTTAATTTGTATTTTTTACGGTCAACTAGATCTTTTTCATAAGACATAAGCTTATTATTAATATTCACCAGAAATGTCTCTAATACCAAATTGGAAGTCATATTTACGATTTCTTCACATGTTTGCTTCATTTCCATGAGAAGTCTCTCTCTTTTTATACTATCTCTCTCAATGAGAATCGCTACCAACTCCAAACTGCACTGATGTGCCACTGCTATCCACCGCTCCTGGAATTTCATCTCCAACTCATCAGTTAATATAAATGGGGATGAAGGGTTTTTGATAGACCTTAAACCCCTCGGTGTTATCTCCAACTCCTCATACCTCTGGAGACTACCTATATTATAATAAACTGAAGTCTCTTTGAAGATCAATTTCTCCAGTTTAGTACACAAATCTTGTGCTGCTGGAATATCTGATGCTGGTACTTTCCTACCCACTATAGCAAATGGGTTAGTTTTAGTCCGTTGCCTGGAGTCCTCCCATTTTTTATAAATTCTGGATATCGGTGCCTCTGTAGATTCAGATACACCATTCATATTTCCTTGTGTTGTTACTTCGTTGTTTCCGTTAATAATTGGTATTGCATTTCTGTTACTATTTTCACCATTTTTGCTGACAAAGTCCAATCCTGTTTCTCGGAATATCCGAGGAAAGGAGCACAGAGATTCACTGGTCATTAAAACTAATGTATCCACTCGATATTTTACTGATGAATTGCTATAACAACCAACACAAAACGACCAGAGAAAAACAGCTCTACTTTCCAAATACACTTTTAATCAAAGAACACACTTCTCTTAGCGCCTCGGTCGTAGCCTTTACAGAGTAAAAACTTTCTTTGTTAAAAAACATCTTATTTATACAATTTCTATTAATCAGTTAGCAATCAAATTACAACAATTATTCAATTCTCTTCTTAAAGTTAAAAAACATTATATAAAACTTTGCCAATTGCATTCTTTGTTCATACCCAAGTGTGTCATATTTCATTATTAAAATAGACTCCTTCCGTCTCAATACATATTTTAATAGCTCTACATTACCATATTGTAATGTTACTTGCTCCAGCACTGTTACTTTCATAGTTTTTATATCACCTTTATGTTCTTTATTAAAGTGTTCAGCTACAGGACTGAGAATTTTATTACTTCTTATGTCTCTCACATGTTCTTTTATTCGTTCTGCTAAGGATCTTTTTGTTTCCCCTATATAGCATTTATTACAAGAGCACATTATAGCATAAATTACACCTTTACTATAGCAAGAGTACGTTCCCAATGTATCAAATTTCTTTCTTCCTATTTTCTCTGTTTTTGTTATTATATGCTGGCATACAGAGCATTTACCACAAGGAAATGTTCCTTTCATTTCCACATTCTCCAACATTTTCTCTATCGGTCTTTTTCACTGGTCGTTTTGTGTTGGTTGTTATAGCAAATACATTCAAGTTGCACAGAGCAGTACTTATGGTTTTTACCTTTTTATTTTGTATGCTTAGGTCACAGATTACAACAGCTGTGCAATGTAATTTTAGGCTTTAGAGATTGTCTCAAGTGAATGTTTTGAATCCCATCCCCTTCCTGTCAGAAAGCTTCCAGATTTATACATCATGTTGATTTAAAATAATAGATTAATTGTAAATGAAACTTTTTAAAATTTATTTAGGTGTAATCTTTCAATTGCTTGAAGTAACAAATATATACATTCTGTTGCCTTTTTTCTGATACTGTGGCACTTTGTGGACCCCATTTGATTTGCAATACATAAGCAAAATCGGTGTCACACTTTTTCAAAACTACTAGTTCAGAATTTGCAAAGAAGGGTTAAATGTTTAAGTATTCCTATTACTTTGCCATGTGCGAAATATATCACAGGTAGTTGTGGTCATAATTATGATTCAATCAATCAAGATCTCAAAGGGGAACTTTAACTTGTGACTAGACAGAAATCAGGATTAGGATAAGTAACCAAACTGATATGAAGCTGAATTCTCTATCTAGGTTGACAAGATCCCCCTTTTGGAGAAATAAGACAAACAAAAGTAGTTTTCAGAAGTACTGTTTATTCTTTGTATGTATTAGTTACTTTGATTCATATACTTAGTGTAAATTAAACAAGGGCACTCATCTGTCCAGACCCTTCTGTCTTCTCCAATATGTGCATTAAAATATCAATAAACATAAAACATGCAATCTGGAAGTCAATCTCTCATGTGAGAAGTGCAGAAATCAGTTAAATAAGTAAATACACATGGCGAGGGTGGCGTCTACTCAGCAGTCCAATACTATCAGCTTTCCCTGATCTGCACTGCTTCTGGACTCTGCTTACTGTGCAAAATAATGACAGCACCCAACACAATGGCAAGTTATACCAAATGCTAGTGTTGTATGTTGTCTGTGTGTTATCACCCATCTAAATGCAAGAGAATATAAAAGTCTGGAAAAGGCTGTATCTGTAGCTACCTGTGAACTTCTCAACACCAAACAGTAGAGCTGCATTCTGGCACTGTTTCTGCAGCAACTGAAAATTCAGATTTCTGGCTGTAGAGAGCAGTTTAGTCAGCATTTCTTTAACATGAAAACGTATGGCTCTCCATTAGCCCAGTAAAAAAAAAAAAAAAAGCAGGCAGCACTGTGGCAGTATCACACTGCTTTGCAAGGGCATGAATGTGGCTACACATGCTATTCAATGTGGCACTATCACACTGCTTTGCAAGGGCGAATGTGGCTGCACATGATATTCACTGTGGCACTATCACACTGCTTTGCAAGGGCATGAATGTGGCTACACATGCTATTCACTGTGGCACTATCACACTGTTTTGCAAGGGTATGAATGTGGCTACACATGCTATTCACTGTGGCACTATCACACTGCTTTGTAAGGGTATGAATGTCACTACACATTCTATTCACTGTGGAACCATCACACTGCTTTGTAAGGATATGAATGTGGCTACACATGCTATTCACTGTGGTACTATCACACTGCTTTGAGAAGGCATGAATGTGGCTACACATGCTATTCACTGTGGCACTATCACACTGCTTTGCAAGGGTTTGAATGTGGCTACACATGCTATTCACTGTGGCACTATCACACTGCTTTGTAAGGGTATGAATGTTGCTGCACATTCTATTCACTGTGGAATCATCACACTGCTTTGCAAGGGTATGAATGTCGCTACACATGCTATTCACTGTGGCACTATCACAGTGCTTTGCAAGGGTATGAATGTTGCTACACATGCTATTCACTGTGGCACTAACACACTGCTTTGCAAGGGTATGAATGTGGCTACACATGATATTCACTGTGGCACTATCACACTGCTTTGCAAGGGTATGAATGTGGATACACATGCTATTCACTGTGGGACTATCACACTGCTTTGTAAGGGTATGAATGTTGCTACACATTCTATTCCCTGTGGTACACTCACACTGCTTTGTAATGGTATGAATGTCGCTACACATGCTATTCACTGTGGTACTATAACACTGCTTTGCAAGGGCTTGAATGACACTACACATGCTATTCACTGTTGCACTAGCACACTGCTTTGTAAGGGTATGAATGTCGCTACACATGCTATTCACTGTGGCACTATCACACTGCTTTGTAAGGGTATGAATGTCGCTACACATTCAATTCACTGTGGCACTATCACACTGCTTGTAAGGGTATGAATGTGGCTACACATGCTATTCACTGGGGCACCATCAGACTACTTTGCAAGGGTATGAATGTGGCTACACATACTATTCACTGTGGCAGTATCACACTGCTTTGTAAGGGTATGAATGTCGCTACACATTCTATTCACTGTGGCACTATCACACTGCTTTGTAAGGGTATGAATGTCGCTACACATTCTATTCACTGTGGCACTATCACACTGCTTTGTAAGGGTATGAATGTCGCTACACATTCAATTCACTGTGGCACTATCACACTGCTTTGTAAGGGTATGAATGTGGCTACACATGCTATTCACTGTGGTACTATCACACTGCTTTGTAAGGGTATGAATGGGGCTACACATGCTATTCACTGTGGCACTATCACACTGCTTTGCAAGGGTATGCATGTGGCTACACATGCTATTCACTGTGGCACTATCACACTGGTTTGCAAGGGTATGCATGTGGCTACACATGCTATTCACTGTGGCACTATCACACTGCTTTGTAAGGGTATGAATGTGGCTGCACATGCTATTCACTGTGGCACTATCACACTGCTTTGCAAGGGTATGCATGTGGCTACACATGCTATTCACTGTGGCACTATCACACTGCTTTGCAAGGGTATGCATGTGGCTACACATGCTATTCACTGTGGCACTATCACACTGCTTTGCAAGAATATAAATGTCACTACACATGCTCTTTTTTTTTTTTTAGAAGTGTTATATTACCAGTTTATAGTAAGAAATTGTGCAGTTTTAGTGTAGAAAAGACTCCAGAATCACATTTTTTGATGAAAGTCTTCTCAGTTTAACCAATTTAACATAGCTTGTCTGTTGCCACTGCACTCACTAACCATAAAGCTTGTCTTTATGATTCTGTGACTCAAGGATAGGTATATCACATTACATATAGTTTTACTGGTAATAATTTGCTTTTAAAAAAATGAAGCTACCCTATTAAGTATAACAAAAACTGGAACCCTGTATCTTCCAGAAACACTGTTTAGAGCCCTTCTATCAAGACTACCTAGGGACATTGCCCATGAATCAGAATTATAAATACTACGTAAGTGATACAGTATAAGGGCAATGGAGATTTCCATGACAAACTTTAATGCTCCATAGTGTAGTGACATACTAATGCTGATGTGCCATCACTTGAGAGCTGACTCAGTGACTGCTTTCTCACAACAATCTCATCTGTGTTCTCTTGAAAACAAAAATTGTACTTCCTTATATTCTACAAGTAGATAAAAGAAAAATGCAAGGGAAAATGAAAAGAAATGTTATTGACTGAAGCCCTTGATTTTTCTCACATTTTCAAAAGCAATACTAGCAATTTCAGACATCAGAACAATACAGGGAATAAGTATCTTCTTGCACTTAAGTGAGGCTGTAGGTTGAGAGAATGTTTACAGATATAGTTTGAAACACATCACTTGCTAACTCAGGACTGTCCATAGCACATGCTGAGCTGATTACTACAGTCTTGGGACTGCTGGTAGTTTGGAAGCTTGAAAACAAAGCGTTTGGACTACATTTTCCATCCAGGAAAGTGCATTTAAACTACATTTAAAATTCTGCAGTTATCATACAATTTAAATCAGTATGTCTCCTTCCTGTTGTGTTTGTTCTGTATCTGAACGTAAAGCTATTGATCAAAGGCATTTTTATACTTGAAGTGCTTCATAGTAAAGCATTTTCAAGTGGTTACTGTGCTCTGCCTAGGTGTTTAAATCAGTTTTCAGTGGGGTCTCATTTTATTGGCATTTTTACTATCTCTCTTCTGAATTTTTCCCACCCACCCACACTTTTCTTGTTGTATTTTTAAACTTGAGGCTTCTGAGCCTCCCACCCCTAATGCATACTTGGCCCTAGAAGCTCCTCCCTTTCTTATTTTCTGTGCTCATCTCACTGGTCACTGACAGATGAAACTGGAAATGCCAACCCCTTAGACCATTAGCATACTTTGAAATTGCCTTAAAGTGTGTGAGTGTTCCTCATTGCTGGCTGTTGTCTTGCCTTGTAATTACTTGTAGCTAGTTATTAGATTTATTTCTGGTACCTTTTCACTTTTGCCTAACTAAAGTGTATTTTTACATTAAGAAGACTTGGAGTGCAATTCCAGTGGCACGTAAAAGGTAGCCTGGTCTGCCTGAGATGGTATACAGACAGGTAGGCTTACGTCAGCATTACTTGTTATAGCTAGTTGTTTCATTTGTTTCTGACACCTTTTTCACTTTTGGCAAACTAAAGAGTGTTTTTACATTAAGACAGCTGGGACTGCAATTCTAGTGGCAGTAGAAATGCAGCCTGGTCTGTCTGAGCTGTGAAACATGCAAAGAAGACTTAAAGTGAGATTGTTTCATCAGTCAGTGTTACTTTAGGAACTTAGTTGTTGGATGTTAATCTGCACTTGAGAGCTACCTTTGCTATGTTTTTACATTAAGAAATACCCATAATGTTATGCATCCATCCCTCTTGCTTATTCATAAGCATTCAACTTATTTGTTGTAGCTAGCTGGTACCTTTTCTTACCTTTTCCTTTTTGTGTTTTTACATTAGGAAGACTGGTACTGCTATTCTAGTGGCATTAATAAAGTAGGCTGGTTATTGCAAGTGGGAAAACAAGCTGGAAAGCTCCATGTGAGGATTACTTGAGAGCTACCTTTGCTATGCTTTTACATTAAGAAATACCGGGATCATCTATCTTATGACAGAAAGTGTTTACCTGGTCTCTCTGAGCTGGAAAGCACTCCAGGGAGCTCAATGTATAGTTGTTTATTGCCCAGAGGGTAAAGAAGTCAGTTTTCAGCTTTTTTCTGTCTGCTATGAATTAGGAACATTTGCAGTGGTGGTTAACAGTACCCTGTATAGTAGTAAATACTTAGTATGAAAAATGTACCTATAAAGCTAGCATTTATGACTTTAACATGTAACAGTATGCAAGAGATGTACACATATAACTTTTCTGGAGGCAAAAATCTCACTTACAAATGAATCGTTCAAGATCACACATCCTTCACACATACTGCTCATCACACACATAAATCTTCTTAAGCTGAGACACTTAAAATAAACCTTCCCAAACCTCAAAAACCTTCTAAGCCATCAAATAGCAACACCTAGCCTGAGCAATCATAAAAGCACAAACCAAAATCAAAACCTAACACCAAACATAAGCCTACACCCAATAATACCCCAAGAACAAAGCCCATAAGACAAGAAAACACTTTACCTCTCATGGGGGATTCTATTGTATGGCAAAAAGATGCCCCTCTCACTAGGCTGGACAAAGAGAAGATAATGGTTAGTTGCCTATTTGGAGCCAGGATCTGCGATATCACACATCGACTCAAGTCACAGCACAGCAGGTACCAGTAAGATTCTATCATATTACATGTGGGTATAAGTGACATGAGATGTACCTCATTGGGCTATATGAAAAGATACATTATGGTTCTCTCTGAATATGTGTCACAGACTGGTCTGTGCCTTGCACTGAGCAGATATCTACCTTCACCAAGGATGATGCCACAGTATGAACATAAAATGATTGATTTTTATAGTTGTCTTAGTTTCTGGTGTCACTCCAGAGAGGATCCAATATTTACCAGAATGGGCGAATATGGTTAACAAACCACCCTGCTTTGCTAATGATGGTCTGCACCTGTCCCCCTGGGTTTTTGGATATTGGCAAAAACTTTTCATACCTCCTAAGAACTTTTTTAGCAATGTCAAAATGACAAAACTACCAACACAGAAAAAAAACACATCAAAGCAATCTTAAAGTGTCACTGCTCAGTGCTGGGAGCCTAAACAAGAAACTCTAAACTCTACAAGTTGTCCTTAATCTGGAGAATGTTGACATCTGTGCTGTTACCAAGACTTTGTAGAAAGACACAGAAAGTAGTCTGGTAGTCCAAGGCTATAGTGCCTGCCACACATTTAGGACAACAGCAGCACAGACAGGGGCTAAAGGTGGAGGTGTTTTGATCTACATTAGCAACACATAAAACTCCAGCTTAGTTAAACAGGATGATGCCCTGAAGTTAATCCATGTCAAAGTTACCATAGACAAGGTTACTTACCATGTCCTGGCCAACTACAGGTCACCCTCTATGACCTATGAAGCTCACAATTTCTGCCTCGACCTACTAGAAGTGCTCACCATCCAAATACTCTATTCATGGGAGACTATAACTACCCCTCTATAGACTGAGAAAAGTACACTGCCTCAAACTTACCAGCACAATATTTCTTGGACCAGATAGTGTGCACTCCAACCACAGGATCAAACATACTGGACCTAGTTATCATCAACATGGGAGTTCATTCCACTATCCTCTGTGTCACATTCTCATTGGTGAAATCAGACCACAAAGCTATTTTCTTTAAAGTAAAAATCGTCCTGAAAAACCCAACTGAGCCTGTAACAGTTAGGAACTATTCTAAAGCAAAACTACATCTTATTAAGCAATAGTTTGTTTAAATTCACTAGTCCTCCAAACCCCGAGAATACAGATACCTATGCAGAATTATTCACAGAAACCCTGCATAAACATGTAAATAACTGCACTGAGGCTGCTGTACCTGCCAGAAATAAGCCCAAATCTAACACTCAAAACAAACTTACTGGTGGAACCGTTACCTTAACAGGGTATATAACAAAACGAAAAACGTTATGGCCAAAATCAGAAACAGCAACTCAGACACTAGGGCTGTTTGATTTTACAAATAATTGAGAAATGTAGAGGTGTAATAAAGTTCAACAAGGCTAATTATGAGTCCATGATAGCCTTTCAGGCTAAAGGCAATCACAAGGCCTTCTTCAGCTATTCAAAAACCTTAAAGGTAACACTCATCAGTGTGAAAAACTGGTCATAAATACCACAACCTTCACTGACCAGGGTGACATAGCGAATCTAATGGCTGATAAAATTTAGCTCTAACTTCACTCCCCAGTCCCCCATTACTCCTTATGAAATCCCTTCTAACATATCCACCCACTATCAACAGGGTGCATGTCCTGAGAGTGCTTGCTAAGGCCAAAAACACTGCTTTAGTAGGTCCTGGCAATATCTACTGTTGCCTCCTAAATAGCCTAAAACTTGACTATCACAAGCACTTGAGGCACTTTTCAACTACAGCCTCAAAACAGGTGATGTGCCAGGTGAATGAAGGGCCACAGTGGTCATCCCTCTTCATAATGATGGACCATCAACTGTCCCTGGGAACTTTAGACCCATCAGTCTTACCTGTCTAAAATGCAAAGTCATGGAACAAATTATCATGGAAATGATCAACAAGGGCATTGACAACCTACAAACATTGGACCCATCACAGTCTGGCTTTCATAAGGGAAGGTCATGTCTACTTAACTTGGTAGACTTCTTCAAGAGGATCACCAAGGCTATGGGTGAGGGGAAACAGTGCATACTCCTCACCTTGACTTGGCCAAGGTGTTCAATCCAACACCATAGCCCATAGCTCAATAGTAAACTAACTGTCCAGAAGGACTATTTTAAGTTTAGCCAGTAATCCAAGATCAGAATCAAACCCTGTACCTTGTGTCTATGAGATAAAGTCCTTAACCAGTATACCAACCCCCACCCACTCAGGTATTATTGAAAGCACTCATAACTAGGCATAAAGCCATACATAACTCAATGGATTGCTGATAACTCACAAATAGGACCCAAGAAGTCAGGACTGGTGAGACCACCTCCACCAGGACAATGGTCACCAGCAAAGTATAATAATGTTCAGTGTTTAGCCTGCTCCTGTTTTACATCTACTATTTGGAAGTCAAGACTAATGTCAAAGGCCTCTGGATAACCATGTTCACAGATGACTATAAATTGGGAGCTATCATAGATTTCCCCCATGACACTGCCATCTTACAAGAGGATCTAACACAAACTAATGAGTGGTGCCAGGGGCATGGATTAAAAGTCAATGTGAAGAAATGCATTCTAGTGCTGTTTGGAAAATCATCCACCCAATATAAATACTCCATTGATAAAATACCATTTAGAGTTCACCTGATAGTTAGGGATCTGGGAATATATGTAAACAATAATCTCACTTTCGACGAACATGTAGCTATGATAGTAAGAAAATCATTCTATGTCTCCCAACTCATAAGCAAGGATATGGCATCCAGGCCCAAGGAAGTTATAGTACCACTCTAGTCAGCGCTTATCAGAATTTGAGTACAATGTCCCCTTTAGCATGTACTTTACCAGACACTTGCATCAATTGTAATACCCTCAAAGGTTCCTCAACAGAAGAATACAGGGTATGAATACCCTGACCTATACAGATTGCCTTAAGGCCCTATCTCGGTACTCAGTCTCCTACAGGCTACTGAGAAGTGATTTATGTCTGGAATAAAAGGCATCCTCAGATCCAGCTCTGATTTGTGTGTGTATATATTTATATATATATATATATATATATATATATATATATATATATATATATATATATATATACACACGTGCGCACACACACACACACACACACACACACACACACACACACAGACAGACAGATAGATACACACACACACATACAGTCACACATGCGCACACAAGACACAAGAAAAACTCCACCCCTATAAAGATGAACTACATAACATAAAGTATTTGGTTAGTTGACCTCAGTCTCAAAAACAACAGTTCTACATCTTCATAATCATATTTTAGCAAAGTCTGAGATCTTTGTTTTTCACAGAATGTCTTTCATAACTTAAGCAGGTGATATGTTATAATATGTGTTATTTATTTATTTATTCTGCTGAATACAGAGGTCCTAGAATTTTTTAGTAACTTGAATGAAAAAGGCAGATTTTGGAATTTGTTGAATTTTAATAAAATGCTGCTTAATCTTTTTTGTGCAAATTAGAAGTGCATCATTTTTAAGAAAAATAACAGCATTACAGGAATCATCTTCTGTGTTTCTGATACAAAAGAAAACACATTGTTTGATTTTCTTCTCAGGTACAGTGGACTATATTTTGTAGACTAGTTTAAACATTAGATTCACAGTGGGATTAGTGTGTGTAGACACATTTGTTCAAGCTGCGTACAGAAAATTCCCTCTTGATTTTTCTTCATTGTAGCTTATCTCCTTAGCAAGTTTTTTTCCCCTGTGGCTCAAAGAAAGGGTAAGGGATACTTTAGTTTATTAAAGAATAGAGCTGTAATGCTCTGCTACTGATACACTGTTGAGAAAACAAGGGCCGTTAACTGAATACAATGAAATACAGAGCAGCAGAAATGGATGTTCCCTGTGTTTCAGTTTGCAATGACTGATACTGCAGACAATAGCTGCAGGTTTCTATCATTACTCAATTGTGTTTCAGCCGACAACTAAATGTTATCATCATCATCTATCAGTCCAATAAAGGAGACGTGTGAGACCAATATATGAAACAATGTTTGAATAAAGCAATGCCGCGATAACATTAAATCAGGTTAGAACTCTTGTGACACACTGATTTCGATTTTTGTTCCTATTATTCAATATCATATATTTTTAAAAATATTTATCCATTTAGGTGAAAAAATAACTTCCATCGTGTAACATTACAATTACTTAATTTATTTCTTTTCACTTTCTACATTCTTATAAACATCACTTGTTTAGCAGTTACGTTTCTTTTGATTCATATTGCAGTCTAAGAAAATGTTCCTTAGCTTTGATAAAAATGCAGCCTGAGGAAAATAAAGGTAACGTGTTTCTGTTCTGTTCCACTTATGTAAGAAGGCCATTCAAGACTACTCATTGGAGGCACTGAGCTTCTGCTTTACTGGATTTGACAAGTGTGTTAGCAGTACAATGAACTGAGAACCACTGAAACACACCTGCATTAATGTGACAGTTTCTACAGACTTCAAATGCATAATGTAATGTTCATTCTGTGCAGGATGCATTCATTACCTTCCAGTACTCAAGAAAATAAGACCTGGCTTACTGTGCTTTTGCAAAGGAAAATATGTAGCAATTAAAGAAAAGAGGGAGACAAGAGAACCAGCATGCTACTGTTTTTATTTCCTTTCTTTTTTACAGTTTAAACCATAGCTTAATACATGGTTCCTCAGTACAAAACAGTAATGTAGCGTGATTCATATTTTATTTAAATAGACTAGAAAGGATAGAGAATTGCATTTTGCCATCTGAGTTCAATGCAGATTTATATGACTACATAGGTAAGCAATAATATTCTCCAGAGCAGGCAAAACTAGGAGAATAGAAGACAACGTTAGCCTACAGAAAGTATGTTATTCCCTGAAAGTATGTTATTCCCTGATATAATATAGGTCATGATAAGGAGATGAAATCCATATGTTTGTTTAGGCCTATTAGGAAATAATCCTGTATTGCAAAATATGTGAACAATTTAAATGTACCCTTTAGAATTGTACAAGTTCCAAAGGGGTACATTAAACTGAAAAGAGAGCTTGCTGAAAAGCAAGAGTGACTACTTGCAGCATGGAATCGATGAGTCATCTAAAATGTTTCTTCATACCAACATTTTTTGTACTTACTAAGTACAACCCCTCACATACCTCTGAACTGTACAGATTTTCGCAGAATGTCCAGATTTTGGCCTCATATTTTGGTTAATTTTTCATAAAATTGTGGTTTTCTGGCATATTAGCGGTAAATCATTACAGACTGAAGTTAGAACATAATGAAAGACATTTGAGCTTCAGGCTTCATATCCTTCAGAAAGCCCATGCTAATGCAAAACCTATTATTCTATCAAATTTCTAAGTTTGTAAGAGTAATATTTCAACATTGTCCCTATTTTTGGGCCTTTGTCCCACTTTTATTTATGGCTTGCCAGATTTCTTGCTCTAAGAAGGTGAGAGATATGCAGTCACAGAAAGTCATTGCAGCTGTTCGCTCTCTCTCTCTTTCCCTTTGACTCACTGATTATATGTGTCTCTGTAATATAAAAAAATCTCCATCCATTCAGTCATTCATCCTATAATAAAACCCTTCGACAAATTCTATGTCACAGTACAGCAAGAACTCTTTGTGAGATTCATTGTTATGGGAAAGCATGACCCTATCTCAGCCTGTGGAAATCAGTAGATAACATTAAAAAATATAAATTATGGTGTGCATCTAACATGTCAAAAGCATCCAGCCATAACATTTTGTTGTGCACATGTGCCTTTGTCTGGCATGTGAATGAAAATCCAGGTTGTTCCTTGCATGTATTTTTGTTTTTCCACTGTGTTCTATCATGTCACTGTATTTAGACAATGTTACACAACTTTTGCCATTGTTCTTGTTAACATTATGACTACTGGAACCCGACACATCACCCTATTTGGATTCAATCAAGTGGCAGTTTTTAATTGGTGCCTAGCTCATTTTGGGTTCAACAATAACTTCTGTTGAATCGAATGCTAATAATCTGACAGTAGTAGTAAGAACTTTATAAAACTTCAGAAGTGATCAGCTCTGTGGAAAAAATATAATATTTTTTTACTTAAAACAGACAAGCTAGCAGCTTAATGTTGGTCAATGAAAGGAATGAATTTTTGTAAGATGATGAACTGTGTAAAAGAAAGGGATTTTGCATGTTAGTTTAGGCAAATTGTATGCATCTGCTTCAAATGGTTTATTTGTACTTAAACTTACAAAGAGGAACACTCAGTATTCTAAAGAAAAAAAACTTAAATGTGTCACTAGTGGTGTAGAAGAACAACTTGTATCAGCTATGAACAGGTGATTATGCATAAAATCAAACTGTTCACATTTATGCATTCCACACTGTTAGAAACAAATGAATAAGCACTGAATATGCTTTAGATCTCCTTAGAGGGAAAGAGAGGGAGAGAGAATAAAATGGAGGAAGGAAAGAAAAAGCAACCAAGGTTAATCAAAGCAAGCAGATGTAAAATACTTCCTGTACTATCAGTTAGATATACCATAACTATGTATATATGTATATATACAGTTCACAATCTCTAACCTGAAATCCTTGGGAACAGCTATGTTTCAAATTTCAGAATCTTTCAGATTTTAGAGGCCTCAGACAATGAATTACAAATACAGCTTAATAAGGAGTCAAACATTACAACTAATGTTTACTTCTAGTAGTAGATGACAAAAAAATAGTGAAACTACATTGCATTACATAAATATAATATGCTGTGCTATGAAGAATCAAAATGACTCATTTTCAAAATTCAGGTGCACATTTATTTAGAGTAAGAGTCAAGATTTTTGGAACTGCTCACTGATTCCCCCTCAACAAACACACACACCAACACACATACATACACACACACACACACACACACACACACACACACACACACACACACACACACACACACACACACACTGGATGTAATTAGAAGGTGCTGCAGAATGTTTAGGGTTGGATCATGGTGCAGCGAGCAGGACTCATCGGCATTAATGTTGTGATCGTTGTGATCATTGTCATCAAGTTGTAGTCGGATGTCTGATGATGAGCCAGGAACAGGATTCTTAGATAATGAAGCAGTGCTACAGCAGACAGCCTTCTTAAAGACTTCTTGAAGTGTCATCTGTCTCATTAATATAGGTTTCTGTTGAAGCGGTTTCTCTTTAACTGATTAAATTGCTATAATCTCTTGCTCACTGATAAATTCACATTGTTCAAGGTCTGCAATTAACTGATGGGACATTTTCACCATATTTTCTATGGAGATTTTTGCACTAGTGTCCACAATGCCATCATCACTACTATCGTATTTAACACCATTGCAGCAATTTCCCCATCACTCAAGGAATGCAAAACAGGTGGATCAATGTCGATGTTTAACACATAAGTTTAGATATTTTAAACTATTACACTTCTTAAATTTCTGATCCAAGGTGGTGAAGCGGTAGCGTTGTTGCCTCGCAGCAAGAGGTTCTCCCATTCAATTCTCGGCTGGAGTGCGGGGAGTGCCTTCTGTGTGGAGTCTGCATGTCCTCCCCGAGATTTGTTGGCATTCGAAAGACATGCGTAAATGGGCATGCCTTCATTGAAGGTTGGACGTTGAGCTGGCACCTCGGCGTTCATGAAAATCTACTGCCAATCATTAGCTGACCGGAGTTCCGCTGTGGTGACCCCTAACCGGGAAAAGCCGAAAGACAAACAACAACAACGACAACACACTTCTTAAATTTCTGCAGCCAACCTTCTCAATATATAGACAATCACCTTCAATTTGAAGTTCTTCATGATATAATCTTGCTTGTTTCATGACCAAAAAATCAGTCACTGGCATACGTTCACTTCTATGTAATTGAATCCACTCCATCAGCACATGGTCAAGGTCTTCATGTTTTGCCTTATGCAGTGTTTTTCTATTGTTTATTTGTTACTATAAAACATGAGTAACTTGTCTTCTGCTTCTTTAAATTATACACAGTGGTAATTCTGACACCATATTCTTCAGTAAGACACTGCAAGGACACACCGCAATCAAGCTTCTGCAATAACTCCACTGCACTACTGATAACTGATGCTTCCTTTTCTTTTTCAGTGTTACCCATTGGAGTATGTGCTGCTCTTTTTGACATTTTTGACATTTTTCACAGTGAAATTAAAGACAAAGCAATAAAAGTATCAGTGAATAGCTATTAGTACAAGGGTCGAGCAGTGCCTGGGGCTGAAAAGTGCGGGGTCTAGTATTACCTGCAAAATACTTCAGATTTCAGGGCTTTCCGAATTTCAGATTGTGAACCTGTATATGAATAAATAAATAAATATACACACACACACACACACACACACACACACACACACACACACACACATATATATATATATATATATATATATATATATATATTATCCAAACCCAAGAGTAAAGCCAAACCGCACTACCTTTTACTGAGTAGTTTGTCTGTGTGACCTGTTTATTTTCTGATTTAGATGTTGGTTGGAATATTTTGCTGGCACCTTAATTTTTATGGGCATCAGCTAAATTTAGCAGCCCTGTATTTCTGAATTATAGCCAGACTATCCACTTATGTTGTGCTGACAAGGTCAATAAAAAGGCTGAAACACAAGTCCAGAGCTAGTGAGGTTTGGCTTTATTGGCTTAAATGTAACCATAAAGGTTTACAAAGTAAAAAGTAAAAAGTCATGGACATTCAGAAAGCATGTAGCTGAAACACTTCATGTCCTTATGGGGTCATTTGCATATATCCCATGGGCTTCCATTACAGGAGGTTTAAGGTATCACACATTGAAAGCTCTAGTTTGGCTGGGTTTTCTTGTGATATATATATATATATATATATATATATATATATATATATATATATATATATATATATATAGATATAGATATATACACACACACACACACACACACACACACACACACACACACACATACACACTCACATATGACTATTTTCAAAAATGACTCTATTGTCCCATAGATCTGTAGACCTGATTACTTTGCATATTTTTAAAACAAAGTTCTTATTACTATTGTCAGATCATTAGCATTCTTATCAACAGATGTTATTGTTGAATCCAGAATGGGCAGCACTCTGATTCCACTTTATCCTCTATAATTTTTCAGTCTGTTTAGTCTGTTATTTTTCTTGCAATTTCTGCTGGTATATTATCTTTACTTCCTTCTGCTTTTGCAATTGTATTCTTATTCAAATGTTTATGTCTTGTAAATCTTTTTCCACCACTTTAATCTGTCATTATATGATTTGGCCATATTCCCTCCTTTCTGTCCCTACATCATTGGTTTATCTGTGGTGAACAGAATCATTTTTCTTTTGTTCCTTTTTTGACCATTTTGCCTTTATTTTACACTGTTTATTTTTTATTTTAGCCTAGATTTAAATTCAAGCTTAAGTAGCCATTTTGGTAGGCTCTTTCCAGGACACCCATTGGACCTACATACTATTAAGATGCTAAGATATGAAGACAGCATAGAAAACTGAATGTCAAAAATATATATTCACAGCATGCCCTCTCCAATATGTTGGTAGTTAGCCAAACTGGAAAATAAGAGTCATAGTGTTGTAAATGCTGCTTTGGGAGGAAAGAGGAACAGGGCAGTCTCATTGAATGTGTCTTTATATGTAAAACAACTACAGTTCGAAATAAGGCTAGCATAAGGAAGCTAAGGGTCTTGCAGACCATTAAAAAAAAGACGGACCTCAACTTTATTTAGCAACCTCCCAGGTATGGGTCAGGGAGACAAAACCTGGAAATTATTAGCAGAGACAATTAGACAGCAACATTCAGGTCATACCACCATAGCCATAGCCCCCTGCAGAGGTGACAAACTGGCAGATTCATAGAAAATAAACCATCCTTAGTCTTCCATTCATGAGAACAATGCAGCTTCTTCCACTTCTGATTGTAAAAATAGTACAAAACAAATTTATTTTTCACTAGAGGGCATCTGTCCTCCTTAGATGTTACCAGGGGCTCTTGCACCAACAGCCCCCTACTCTGCCCATTGAGCTTAAGCTGGTATTCAAGCCACCCACAAGGGAAAAGATCTGGGACCTTATGGACCAGTTGTTATGGCCTTTCATCATATTAGCTGCAGTCAGGAATGATGGCCTTGTATACTTATTATTATTTATTATTTATTATCATTTGGTGACAGGGCTAGTCCCACTTGGCTGGTGGCCTCATTTTAGTGAAGACACTGGGCAATATTTATACTATCAGGGAAAGCTGTACATTTTACTCTGGTTAGCTGTCCACCTGTAAAATACCTACAGGAATACAGAAGTGGATTATTTTGAACAAAAAAGTTTTTTTTCTTTCTTTTTCCTGTACCTACAAAATGGTTTCACTGCAAACTTATATTCAGAAAAACTGATGGTGTCCACACCCTACTGTTTTGTGATCATAGAGATAATATATACAAATTAGGAGTCCCTATGAAGTAAGCACCACCTTCTTAGGGCCCTTCAACTACCTCTACACTGAGATATGTATACATCCTCTAATATGTATACCCAGAGATTTCTGGACTTCATCAATACAGACTGTTTGGATCACACAGTCTGCATACCAATCAGGGGAAACACAATGTTGCACTTGGTCCTCACCAGCATTGGACAGCTCTGTTTACTACCAATTGCAACTCTCTTCCTGGTCAAATCAGACAACAGACCAATTACATTCACCTTAAGACTGAAGCCAGAACTATCTTCCAACACCTTGGGGTAAAAAGATTATGTTAAGGCTAATCTACTGAAAATGAGAGATGACCTGGCTAAATTCAACATCTCCTTCCAACTCAATAACCCCACTGCTAATGTGGAATCTTTTACTGCCAAATTATATGCACATGTGAATAGCTGCACAGATGTATCTGAACCCTCTGAGGTAAACTATTTGGCATTTGGCATAGAGGATTAAGGAGCTGTTAACAAGCCTCTTCTTGTGGTCCAGTGGTCTAAGGTTCAATTCCTCTCAGCCTCCATTACATAACTGTGTGACTCTGAGTAAGTCATTTAACCAGACAGTGCTCCAAAGTGAGATCAGTATTCTGTTATGGTTAGCAAATGCAAATAAAATAAAATAAATACAACTCCAAATTCAGAAATAACCCCCTGTGATGGAACCCATGTATAAACAAGCCTTTTAATAAAAGGAAATAAAAAAAACGGATTGCACATATGAAGGTGAAAAAAAAACCCTTGTGAAATTTAACAGGGAACTTCAAATCAGTCAAAGCCAGATACAAGGTAAAACTTGTTACCCAGACAAATGATAAGTGCAAAGCCTTCTTTAACTGTTTTAGAAACCTTAGAAATAATGCCCAGCACTGTGCAGAGCTGATGCTAGATGATGTCACATACTCAGACCCAGAGGACATATCCAATTTACTAACAGATTTAGCTCAAATATCAACTACCTTTCCTCTCCTACATTCCCTGATCTCAACCAAATTTACCACCCCCCCTCCTCATATCTCTCATGAACAAGTCCTCAAGGTAGTATATAAGGCCAAGAGCACTGCTTCTATGGGGCTGGATCACATATAGGGCTGCTTACTAGCTAGCCTGAAACAAGACCTAAGAGACCCCATACAGAGGCTATTCAATGTTAGCCTCTAGAAAGACTTTGTACCAGATAATGGAAAACAGCATCTGCACTCCCCTTGCAATAAGGTAGGCTGGGAGACAACTGACCCAGGGAAATTACAGAACCATGACCCTGACCAGCTTCATGTGTAAGGCTATGGAAACGATCATTGTGGAAATAATAAATAAGGACATAAGTAACCTACAAACTATCAAGCCAAGTCAGTTTGGATTTGTAAAATGCAGATCCTGCCTACTTAATCTGCCTTACTTCTTCAAGAAGGTTACTGAAACAATGAATGAGGGAAAATCAATAAAGACTGCATACCTATACTTTGTAAAATCATTTGTCACTATCCTACACTTTGGTATCATAGATAAATTATTCCAGCTAAATTTTAATCCCTATATAACTCGTCCGACAGCAAAATGGCTCACAAATAGAACCCAGGAATTATGGGTGAGCAGCTCCACCTCCTCCAAGAGGCCCATCACTTGCAGACAATGTCATGGTCCAGTTCCTGGGCCACTCTTGCTTGGCATTTATTTCTTCGAGGTCAAAGCTACTGTTAAGCATTTATAGTTTAACAAGTTTGCAGATTACTGTAAACTTGATGGCATCATAAGCTACCTAGAGGACACCGAGATCCTCCAAGAGGGTCTTTCCCAAATGAATATTGGCCAAAACCATGGACTGGTCCCTGGGGCTGAATGCCAAGAAATGTATAACGGTATCCTTTGGCAAGCAAAATGTGCCCTGTATCAATCACATTGATAACCCTTGAAAACTGATCTAGTAGCCAGGGTCCTGGGAACCCATATAGACAACTAACTGTCCTTCGATCATCACTTATCCACTACCATGTGAAAGTGTTTTTTCAATGCACAGCTTATTAGTGAGTATGGCATCCAAGACCAGAAATGCGATCATTCCACTGTGTTTTGCTCTTATCAAGCCAGTCATTGTGTATAATGCACCTTCAGTTTGTACCTGTCTAACTGTTTGACACAGCGTAAATGCCCTAAGAAAATCAAGGCTCTGTATGATGATAAAAAATATGTGTACCATCTCAAAGCCTTGCACTGCTTCTTAGACTCATCCAGGCTATTGATGGGAGATCTCTGCCTCATGTACAGAGCCTCAATAGACCCTATCCTGTCAGGACTACTGTACATTTGCAAATTGGGTGGGGGCACAAAAAATCACTTTGGCAACAAGTGGAACATGTTGGATGGACAGATATTTATCATGGAGAATTCAGCTTCTGTGGAATTGACTTCCACACCACATAAAGCAAAGTACTTATCTTACACTATTCAGATGCAATCTGGGTGGGTAACCACAAATCAACCCCTGGTTTATTACCCTTGCCCCTAACAGATAGGAGCAACATGTAAATGTTCTGCTAATTTCTGGGCTATTTAGACTCAAAATGTAAGAGTTAAAATGGTCATCAGAATGTAGCCTTCAAGATATCCCTCCAGATCAATATGAGCCTATAAAATTAGGCAAACAAATGCATGGACTCATTAGTGATCCTTCTAAAACTTATGCCATGTTAGAGAAAATTATTTTTATCCTAAGCTAGGCTAATGCTGCTCATTTCTAATAAAACTGAAATTGTCAAATACAGCTGTTATCATAGGTATTAAATATACTGACTCGTCAGTGGTGGTAATACGGACCTCTTACCTTATCATAGGTATTAAATATACTGACTCGTCAGTGTTGGTAATACAGACCTCTTACCTTATCATAGGTATTAAATATACTGACTCGTCAGTGGTGGTAATACGGACCTCTTACCTTATCATAGGTATTAAATATACTGACTCGTCAGTGGTGGTAATACGGACCTCTTACCTTATCATAGGTATTAAATATACTGACTGGTCAGTGGTGGTAATACGGAGCTCTTACCTCACCTCTAGCAGAGTGCCATCTCAGAATTAACATATTTGGAGCCTTCTGGGGTGGTGGTATTTTTCAGGTGTTTTGTTAAGTTTCACTGATAGGTTTGTATTGATTATACGGGATTCAATGCTACAGTCATCTTCGAGCTGTCGTGTCAGAACAACTTCTGAGTTAGATAGAAGCTATTTTGTTATTTATTTCTTTATTTTTGTTTGAGGGAAAAGAGTTAAGCTAACATCACTGCATATGGTTACAGAGTCAGCTAAAGGCCACTGATGATACAAGGAAATATAAATGATATTCTACAAACGACCTGTGAAAATAAAAATGAAACCATTAAAACAGTCAATATAATTTCTTACCACTTCTGTCCTGCAACCTCCAAAGTGTCCTTATTCTTTATGATTTTTCCTGCTGTGTTTATTTATTTCTAGACTGACACACATTACAACAGAAAAATATTGACCCTCAGGTTGAAAAACATTAAGTTTAAAACACATTAAATAAGTGCACATCACAGAAATGATGGCCAGTTCTTGTAACTATTATGACAAAAATAGGGGAAAAGAAGTCAGAAAGAAAGCCATACACGGCTGTTCAGTTTGGGAAGTAGAAGCTTTCTAGAAAACTGTTTATTTCCAAAACTTAATGTAGCCATAGAACCATTTAATACTACTTAATGAAATAAGAAGAAACACAGTGATACCACCAAGTACCTCTTAAACAATCATGGAAGAATCTTGATAAGTTATCTGAAGAGACGAGGCATTTAAATAAATTGTACTTCATAAAATCTACAACAAGAAAGTACTTACAAACTAAATAGTTAGTTAACCTCAGTGATAGACAAGCATATAAATATGTCAAAAGTAAATTACTTTGGAATATTTAAAAGTTATTATAGAATATAATCTGAATTAATGTGGGGTTGCAGTGAAACATACCTACACACACACACACACACACACACACACACACACACACACACACACACACACACACACACACATACACACACACACACACACACACACACACACACACACACACACACACACACAGACACACACACACACACACACACACACACACACACAAATATAATCTTACCAAGAGCTGCTACACAGCAGATTATCTACACATGAACTTATCAGCAGTGAAGATTTACAATGGTTTGCAGCTGGCCCTGTCCTCCATAAACTACTTTTTAAGCACTTAGTTATCGTATCTCTTCCAAAATGACATGATTTTGTTTATGTAAATAGTATTACTTCATAGATAAAAAAATGCAAAAATTAAAAATGAAGTATTAAAATATGCAACTCCAATGAGTAGCTTGTTTATATTACAATAAATTACTCTTAAACAAAATAAAGTCATTGCAACGTTTGAAACTGGTCCAGGGTTTAACAAATTGTATATTCTGTGGCATATTATGCTCAGTAAATGTTTACATTGCTCCAGAGAGTTAACAGCTTTAAATGTATTTCCATTGAAGTTATTCCTTTACCTTTTGTTACATTTCAGAGCCAGTCATAATTCAAAATGAGACATAGAAATGCATGCAGCCATTAGTATCGCCTGTCTGACCATTGCACAGATGTTTGTGTCACACTGGAAATGCATAGGTAGTATAGTGTGGTGACTGAGCTGTTTCTCATTATGCCAGATTCAGGGGGCAGTCCTCATCTCCATTTACTGTCTGTGTAAAATTTGCATGTCTTATTGTGTCTACATGGGATCTCTTCATGTGCTCTAGTTTCCTTCCAAAGCATGCTGGTTGGTTGATTATTCTAAACTGTATATATATATATATATATATATATATATATATATATATATATGTATATATATCATCATCATCATCATCCCCTGTTTCCCATTTACATGGGGTCGGGGTATCGTATTAACTGTCGCCAACTCTCTCGATTCAGTGCCACTCTCCTGCCTTATTCAACACTCATGCCTGACTGCCGCAGATCTTCTTTCACACAATCCATCCACCTCTTTGCTGGATGCCCTCGCTTCCTCTTACCTTCTTCCTGTCTGTCCCAAATCTCCCTCACCAGATTGTCTTCTGCTTTTCTACACATGTGCTCATACCATCGTAATCTGTTTTCTTTGATCTTTTCTGCAATTGGAGCTACTTTGGCTTCTGCTCTTATGTCCTCATTTCTTCGCCTGTCCTGCAGTGTGCATCCTACCACCTTTCTCAAGCACTTCATTTTCATCACCTCTAGCTTCTTCAGCTGTTCTGCATTTACTGCCCAGGTTTCTGTACCATACAGTAGTACTGGTCGCACCACTGTCTTGTACACCTTACTTTTCAGCTTCTTTGGCATTCTTCTGTCATATACTACACCTGATACTCTATGCCAGTTGGCTACAGCCCCTCTGATTCTAGCTTTGACCTCTTCATTCAGACTACCCTTCTCCTCAACCACCCCTCCCAGATACTTGAAGCTGTTTACCTGTTCCACTATCTTCCCATCTATCTCTATTCTCAGCTTCTTCTGATTTCCCCAATCTGCTGCCATTACCACTGTCTTATCTGTGCTTAGTTTCATCCCATGTGCCTTCAGATTTGCATTCCATTCTCCTATCCTTTGCTGAAGTTCTAGATCAGAGTCTGCCTGTACTGCCACATCGTCTGCATACAGCAGCTTTGTTACTCTGACCCCTCCAACCTGTTTGCTGATGTAGTCCATTACCAGTATGAACAGCAGTGGGCTCAGAGCTGAACCCTGGTGTACACTCACTCCCACTGGGGACCCCTCAGTGAGGCCAAACACTGTTCGTACTTGAGTCACTGGGTCCTTGTACATAGCCTGTACTAATTCTACCAATGTTTCTGGGACTTCAAACCACCGCAGTACTGCCCAGATCAGCTTTCTTGCGACCTTGTCATATGCTTTCTCCAAGTCTAGGAAAGCCCAGTTTGACTCTGTCCTCTTCTCTAGTTTCTTCTCAAGTATCTGTCTCAATGCAAACATCAGGTCAATTATGCTGCATCCTGATCTGAATCTGAACAGTTCATCCCCCATCTTACATTCTACTATTTTGTGTATCCGTTTATCAATCACCCTCTCCAGAACTTTCATGCAATGTGGTAGGAGTTTGATGCCTCTGTACTGTCCACAGTTGTGGATGTCCCCTTTGTTCTTGTACACTGGCATGAGTATGCTTATTCTCCAGTCATCTGGAATACACCTTTCTCTCCACATTGCAATTAGAACCCTCAGGAGCCATTTCTTCCCTAGCTCACCCAGCATCTTTAACATATCTGCTGTGACCTCATCTGAGCCTGCATCTTTCCCTGACTTCATTTTCCTTAGTGCTGCTCTTACTTCTAAGCTGGGCTCCTCTTCTACTCTCATTGTAGGCTGTTTCTGGGGCAGTACCACTTCTGTGGGGTTTTCTTCATTCAGAAGCTGCTGGAAATATTCCTTCCATCTGCCTTTGATGTCCTGTGGGCTGGTAAGCAGGTTGTTGCTGGAATCCCTTATGAAGGATGTCTGACTATCTTCTTTATCTTTCTGTCTTTGCCTTGCAACCTGGTATAGTTTCTTTGTGAACCTTACTGAGTCACTTTCCAGAAGCTGATAGAGTGCCTCTGATGCCCTATTCTTTGCTATTGCAACTTCTTTCTTAGTTTCTTTGTTAGCCAACCAGTAGTCCTTCCTAGCTTGGTCAGTCTTTTCAATCTCCCACTTCTTCCTGCACTCCTTCTTTCTTTTGATTACTTCCTGCACGTCTGCATCCCACCACCAGCTTTCCTTATGTACCTTATTTCCATACCTGGCTCGGCCACATATCTTTTCTGTAGTCCTAACACATGCTGTTTTAAGGCGCTGCCACTCTTCTTCAATCCCACATTTTCCTCCTCTTCTTGGGGTGCTAGAGCCCTGAGTAATTCCTTGAACTGCTGTACTTTCTCTCCAGTTAACTTCCAGGTCTTCAGCCATTTGCCATTGTAGTTGTGGATAGAAAAGGTCTGTGATAACTAGTTCACTTGGTTAGAAAATAATTACATTTCTAGTTCTTACATCCTGGTGAATGCATAACAATTAATATCAAGCAAACGCTAAAAATCTATTACTATTTTCCTAGAATTGGATCAGCACTATGTTACCCTTTCCCACCAAGAGTCCATAACAGTCTCTGGATATGTCAGTCTCAGCAATGTGTTTATGTTTAACCTACATTTCATAATGCATGTTCTCCACTTTGTCATACTCTGCTCTAGTCATATTTTGCTCCACTCACAAAACTCTCTCACTATCACTGACTCAAATTTATCAGGAGTACTAAACACTTTTCTGTTAAAGTACCCAGTTATTCTGAACTGTCTGCCTCGTTTACTCACTTTCTTTCTCCGGATTATTTCTTGTATTCCTTTTGCCCACTCAGAATACTCTAACCAGATAAGCTGCTGTGATTTTGTTTCTTATCCTCAGTTCTCACTTTGTCTAAACTCTGCTTCTTCTTTGTTTTTCTTTTGTCAGGAGGGCTAACATGGCATTTGCTGACTGTACTAAAATTGTTCCTACATCATATCAGAAACTACCTCATTATTTGCTTAATGTATTTTTTCTTGATTAATATTTGGAATTATATTCATGCTGTTGTGAAGTTAAGAACGAATGGAAGACAAAATAATAAAGAAATGAACAAGAAAGCAACTCATGAGAGTATAATAAAATCATAAAAAAGAAGTCAAATTACATATTGAGTTTCTTCTATGTATAACAGAATCTATGGATCGTGGCCTGAGAATATTATGAGGTGTTAAACACATTACAATAGTGATACTTCATTTATGTGACTTTGTGTACTCTTGCCAGCTGACCATCAACCAAACTCTGATTTTCCAACACCCATTCATTCTCCTCACATTTTTGTCTTTTGAACCTACATCACCATAAGAGGAATCTCCTGTCTCTACCCAATCATGTTGAACCATCTATTGTAACCTCCATCTTAGCTTAGCCATGGCTAGGGGGAGGAGCTGAGCAAAAATGAGACTTGTTTAGACTTGAACTGTTTTTGGTTCTGACCTATATGCAAGCCCACACAGCAGCCTGATATACAAATACCCTTACAATGTTGCCTAAAGGCACATGCATGCCCTCACATGTATAAATGTGGACACTGTGAAGCACAGTTTCCTGGCTAATGATGCCACAATCCCATTCCTGCTTGCTGGATCTCCTTTGTCTGCCAGACACCAGTCTCTCAGAGTGAATTTGTTTGTTTCTCTTCCAGTACTTAATACTTGGTTATATCAAACATGTAATCTCAAATATAAGCCCCTGCAGCACTCCTTTGAGGAACTATTTCCAAAGTAGTTTATTAAGTCTTCCAGTGTGTTTCATAGGTTCATAGGTTCATAGGTAGGTACTAGACTATTGGCCTAGGGCCTATATAAGCCTAGCCAAAAAGGTACCCTGGCTTTTGCCACCCAAGAAAATTATTTTCTTGTGCTCCTGTCGAACAGAGGTGATCCCTGGAGTGAATTTTCTATTTCCCATCCAATCATCAATATTTGTCTTGAAGAGTGCTAATGAGGAGCTTTGTTTGATATAGATAGGTAGTTTGTTCCAGAGTATGGGAAGTCTCTGGGACAGGAATCTATCCCTCTAGCATGTTCTGTTTATTGTGGTGACAAGGTTTAGGTCCCTAGAGCGTGTAGCTTGGAGGGATTGGGATTTCTTTAAGTGGACCATGTCCAATAGCTCTGGGTTTGACATAGCTTTGTATGTTAGGCAGAGATCGCCTCTGAGTAGACGATATGCAACAGAGTGAAGCTGGAGTTTTTTGAGATGGTCTGCATAGGGCATCTGTTTGAGACCAGTAATTCTCTTTGAGAGGTATTTCTGTGGCCTCTCCAGTTGTTGTAGATGTCTTGTGAGGTACATACCAAAAGAGCTGGTGTACTCTATAATGGGTCTAATGAGTGATGAGTAGAGGGGAACAATGACCTCTTTTTTTCTGGATGAGAAACCTTTTGTGATGAGGTGTGCCACGTAGAAGGATTTCCTGACCACTGTGGTGATGTGATTATTAAAGGAGAGACTACGGTCCACCTGTGTCCCAAGGTCTCTTGTCATGCTTTTGGTGTTAAGTAGACTACCACCTATGTGGTAGTTCATGGGTAGAGAATTTTTACCAAAGAGGATGACAATGCACTTTTTAACATTGAGCTTCAGGCCATGGCTTTGACACCATGCATCTTCTCAGTGAGGCCCTTTGTAGGATGTCCACATCGTTAGGAGTTTCGATTATGGCTCCTAGTTTGCAGTCATCTGCGAACTTCATTAGCCAAAGACCTTCTGTGTTAGCCTATACTTCAGAGAAATAGATACCAAACAGGAGAGGACCCAGGACAGAACCCTGTGGTACTCCACTTGTCACTGGCCTGAAGTTGGATTTGGAGTCCGCTACTTTCACAGTGTGGGTTCTGTCAGTGAGCCAGCTAGCAACCCGTCTTGTGACATAGATATTTATACCTAGTTTTGTGAGTTTATCTATAATTCCAGAGTGGGGGATGGTGTCAAAAATCTTGGCGAGATCTAGATAGGCTGTGTGAACCACCTTACCCTCATCTACGGCTTTGGAGACTGCTTCAAAGAAGTCTATGAGATTTAGGAGACATGATCTGCCCTTTACAAACCCGAACTGGGTGGGGTCCAGAGTTTGGAGATTACCAATGTCTTTGTTTATGAGTTCCATGATGATACATTCCATGGCCTTGCAGACCACACTCGTCAGGCTAATGGTGTGGTAGTTCCCGGGTTCCGTCATGGCTCCCCCTTTGTGGAGTGGGATAACTGTCGCGGTGCACCACTCAGTGGGCACAAAGCCTGACGTGAGGCTATGATTGAACATGGTACTTTGGTGGGGTGACACTTCATTCTGTCGTTCATGTAGAATGCAGCCTGGGATATTGTCAGTTCCCATGGATGCTGTGTTCTTGGCTTTGGAGAGTGTGGTTTTTACCTGTGCAGCCGTGATTACAGGACCTTTGCATTCTTCCGGTATAGAAATGGGCCCTCTACTGGGTGAGATGGGGGTAAAGCTAGCACTGAACCTATCTGCAAGGATGTTGGCAATATCAGTTGGTTCGGTATATTTAGTGCCATTGTGCTATAACTCACCATTCAGTGGGCACAAAGCCTGAGGTGAGGCTATGATTGAACATGGTACTTAGGTGGGGTGACAGTTCATTCTGTAGTTCATGTAGAATGCAGCCTGGGATATTGTCAGGTCCCATGGATGCTGTGTTCTTGGCTTTGGAGAGTGTGGTTTTTACCTGTGCAGCCATGATTACAGGAACTTTGCATTCTTCCGGTATAGAGATGAGCCCTCTACTGGGTGAGAGGGGGGTAAAGCTAGCACTGAACCTATCTGCAAGAATGTTGGCAATATCAGTCGGTTCTGTATATTTAGTGCCATTGTGCTATAACTCAGAGCAGATCTGAGTGTTGCCATTGAGATTCTTGACATAGCTATAGAATGCTTTGTGGTTGTCTTTAGAGTCAGTGGCAATTTTGTTTTTGTAACTAGTTTTGGAGGATTTTATGAGGGATTGAGGGATCTCAACTTCTTACTGAGGCTGACCAGGGAGCTCCTCCAGTCATGTATATGTATATGTATATATATATATATATATATATATATATATATATATATATATATATATATATATATATGTATATATATATATATATATATATATATATATATATATATATATATATATATATATATATATATATATATATATATATATATATATATATATATATATATATATATATATATATATATATATATATATATATATATATATATATATATATATATATATATATATATATATATATATATATATATATATATATATATATATATATATATATATATATATATATATATATATATATATATATATATATATATATATATATATATATGTATATATATATATATATATATATATATATATATATATATATATATATATATATATATATATATATATATATATATATATATATATATATATATATATATATATATATATATATATATATATATATATATATATATATATATATATATATATATATATATATATATATATATATATATATATATATATATATATATATATATATATATACTATATATATATATATGTATACACACACACACACACACACACACACACAAATACAAACATATATATATATATATATATACTATATATGTATATATATATATAGAGAGAGAGAGAGGGGAGAATCAACATAGTGTCATATTCTGATATTTTTCAGGTGGAACTAAAGAAAGGTACCCAACAAGCATCCAGAAAGACATTTGAAATCCATGCAAACATTTCATACAGATAATGATTAGGACTGAACCCTGAATCCCACAGCAGAAATACCACTGCACCACAATGCAAACAATTAACACAACTTGCAAGGATACCCTATTTCTAATAATCTGTATGTCAAAAGGCAACCTGGTAATCATTTCCCAGGATATTTTCTCTGTCATTTAGCACTTAAATACTACCAATATGGGCGAATATTTCTTCAGTGTGGTAGATGGTAGCTCAGTGCAGGAAACATTTTATTTTTATTAACTGTCTTTATGTAACCCTACCTCTCTTAAACCTCTAATAAGAAATGTAAATACTTAGTATTCTTTCTGTGTACTCGTATAGAAAATTTCAAGGATAACTTTTATACCCAGATTTTCCTAAGTAAAGAAGATATCCATTAACCATCTCATCTTCTATGTTTTGTAAATTCAAAATCTATTAAAAAAAAGGATGAGTGTTGGATTTTCTGATTATGTATCCAGGGAGGTACACAATACAAAAGTTAATGAGGCATCCTGCTTAGGATATTGTACAGTGTTTGAATCCGTACCTTGTAAAAGATGCCTTTCCTAATTAGATGGTCTTACTGTTTGTGGTTATAACAGCATGAATAAAATATCAGCTTAACAACTGAATATCACCGGATATTATAAATTAAATTCAAGCTAGAGAATAGATATTTAGAAGTGGGACAGTGTAAGATACCATTAAAAACTGAAATAAATGATAGAAAAAAAAACGTACCTCTTAGCTAATGATAACATGAAGTGGACATAGTTTCAGACTGGCTGAATAAAAACATGAAAAGCAATGTTTTGGTAATGATCCAAAATACGCTGTCTTAAACTCAGTGCAAAGCAAAAGAACAAACCTTTCTCTCATTGCTGAATGTTGTCATGCATAGCACTCAAAATAATTTATTAGTGTCCAATAATCAAAAAAGTTTATATAGTATTTTGATTTGTACAGTTTTTTTTTAATAATGTTGTGGTTGATTTGAAAAGAGATATAGTCAGTTGTCTGGGGTGATGTTGTTATAAGTGAATCTCATGACTTCATCATAGAATTTGAAGTGATCTGTGCACTTAAAATCAATGAATTCTATTATTTTGGTTTCAGTGGGTTAGATGATTTGGGTGGTAAGCTTACTAGCTTATGATCTGATTTAATCACACAGGGAGTTACAAGAAAAGTTGTCTGTGATGAACCCACATTTGGAAGTGCCAGGTTAAGAATATTTTATCCTGAACTTGGTCTAGTAACAAACTGGTCTACTGAATTTTTATTATTAAGTCTAAAATTTTCTGAGCATATCCTACCTTGCTAGTATAGGTACTCCAGTCCATTCATGGGTAGTTAAAATTTCCCATATTGACTGAGTTCTTATTTATGGGTAGTCCTTCCTTGATGTTTAGGAACCTGACATAGATATCTGGGGTTATGGAAGGGGGTCCTGTAACATGTGATAAACTGATATTTGAGTTTTTTTAGTGTGACCTTGAATTTGATATATTCAGTTTGTGGGTCTCTGGCAATCTGTCTAGAGGTGTTATAATCTCTAGTAATCTGGTCTAATTCCAGATATTGAGTGAGTGCTTTTTGGGAATTTCAACCAGTCTTAGTAATTATACATATATGAATTTTATTGCAAGAGCACCTCAAGAACAGGTAGCTTAAATTAATGAAGCCAAAACAAATGCAGTAGCTGTAAATTATGTACTTAAACATGAATTGGTTCAGCAATATCCATATTTATGGGGACATGATAAAATGAAGTACTTAGGAGTATGGATTAAGAAGGATTCTGATGTGGCAGCTAAGGATATGTGGGAAGAGACTAAACAAAAGATAATACAAAATCTGAAAAAATGGAAGCTCTGTTTTAGTGATATGGATAGCAAGATACAAGCAGTTAAAATGTTTTTAGTACCTTTAGTTTTATACACAGGTCAGACATTTCTTTATAAACCAGAGGATAAGTTGTGGATAGCAATTAATAAAGAACTGAAGAATTTTATCTGGGATGGGAAGATGGCAAGAGTCAAGTGGGATAAGCTGATTCTTCCAATAGAACAAGTCAGTCTGGGATGACCTGATTTGAAGGGGTATTTCAGAGCTACATTGTTAAGGCTCTTATGCATAGCACAAGCAGAATATATAATTCAAAGTGGAAAGGGATGATGACATAACGAGGGAAGTTCAAGAAACAAAGAGAGACTGGGATTTTGGATGTAGATCCTTAAGGAGAATAACAATAACCATACATAATATTATATTCATAAAGTAGCAGAAAGTATTTTAAGAACTAAGCCAACACTGGAATGGAAAAAGGACATTCTGCCAACAGGGATGGCTGCAATTAAGAATATAGACACTAGGCAAGGGGGGCTGGAATTTATTGGAGAAAACTGGCAAAAGAACCAAGGTACTGGGAATAAATAATTAGAGAGGGAGGGGTAATAGAATAGGAAGAGGCCAAAAACTTATTTGGACTGTAGGGTAGAGATTGCCTTACCTATCAAGGACTGATATCAGAGTATAAGCAAACAAAAAGAAGTAGGGGATCCTCAGTGAAAGACCAGCACTGGTAGAGTTGTTTAGTAGACTCTAGAACAGAAGCTACTGTTAAAAAAGGAATAATTAGAACAGCATATAAAATATTGCATGATGACTATAAGAATCAATCAGAGGAGGTTACAAAGGATTGGGATGAGAGGTTAGATAATCAATTCACAAAACAACAATGGGGGAATATATAGAGGATTTAGTAGTTTTGCTTGGAAGTGTTTACATAGGTAGTTTTATAACCCAAGTAGACCCCAAAGAACTTTTCCTCAGGTAGATAGCAAATGTTGGAGGTGTGTTGGGGAAGAAAGAGATAATCGGGAACATAATTTCTGAGAGTGTAATGAGTTGGCAGACTTTAAAAATTCCCTGCAAATACTGGTTTAGCAAATTGGTATAACTAAAAAAAATATTGTTGGAGCTATGATACAGAATTCAAATTGCCTGGATATACTAAGGCCTTGCTAAGTCTAATTATGGTAACTGTCAGAAAAGCAATTACTAGAAAATGGAAATCATCGACTAAACCAACTATACTAGAAGTAGCGAATATAGTAACAGAGATAAATCAACTGGAAATAGGATCTTTAGAAAGGGTAGGAGCAAATTATACAGAAAAAAAAACTGGAAATTGTGGGAACAATACATGCAAATGAGGACTGAGGTATAAAAGGGCAGGATTTTAATGAACTATGTAATGTTTGATTGACAGTGACTGCATAGATTATAAGTGATATGTAATGTTTTCAACTCAAAATATGTCAATATAATTTGTTGTCATCTATATATGTGTATGATTGCCTATGTCATAAGTGATAATTTAATAAAAATGTTTCCTGATTAATACAAAAATACAAAAAAAAAGAATCAGTAGCTTATGTTTTCTACATTTGGCATCTACCCTAATTTTATTCCATTTTAATATTCATATTTGCCACAATGGAAGCATCGAATAGAGAAAGCTATAAACCAATCAAGACAAGAAGTATCCCTGTTAGAAGGATAGAGAAAAGGGTACAGATAATAGACAATGCTTAGAAAAATAGGCACTTAAAAACAATGCACAGAGTAATAAAAGAACAAGATTTATCCTGTACTATTTCACACAATAAATTAAAAATATCAGCACAGGTAGAAAAACTTAGAAGATATGCAGATAAATATAAAGGAAAAGTACAAAATATACATTTTATGGGTGACCGAAAAATATTTTGCTGAGAATTGGAAAACAAAGCAAAAAGAACACAAACCCCACCAAAAAAGAAGAAATAGAAATATTTTGGAGAAGTATTTATGAAGACCCAGTTGAACATAGCAAAGATGCTGAATTGATAAAAGAATTAAAAGAAAAACTAAGGAATTCTAATGGAGAAGTTATGAAATGGGATGAACTAATGGCCAGAGAAACTGAAATAAAACTTAGAAACACTCCTAACTTGAAAACTCCATACTCAAATACAGTACCTAACTTCTGGTTAAAATCAGTCGCATCTTTCACAAAGACTTAGCCCTGAGTAAGAATTTCGTATGTGTGCATTCCAAACAGATAACCTAATTAACAACAGGAAAATGATGTCCCTGCTTAAGAGTAAACCTGGAAGACATCCTAAAAACTATAGACTGATATCTGCCTCCCGAAAATATGCAAGTTATATACTGGAACTGATACAGACAGATTTTATAGTCATTTAAAAAAAAAAAAAAACAATTATGGCAATAGAACAAAATGTTAACAAAAGAAAGTCATATGGAACAAAGATTATTTGTTGCTAAATGATGCCATAACAGATCACTGTAAAAAGGGGAAAAATCTAAGAATATTATGAATAGATTACAAAAAATCATTTGACAACATCCCACATTAATGGAAAAAGCAATGTTTATAGATGTATAAGATATACCCTGCATTGATCGATTAATTTATTTATGTATTTATTGTCTTTTGGTTACTGGGAAAGTGTAACTGGAACAAGTCTCATTTTCGGCTAAAGCCTGGGGAGAAAAGCTCCACATAAAATACATATCTACAAAAACAATAACAATTAAACATTTTAGCCATTACTTTTCAAGCAGTATTGAGATAAATTGTAAAGACATTTATCATATAGATTCATAGATTCATAGATTGTTACTAGGCTAACTACCTGGGTGGGGGCTTTCTAAGCCTAGCCAAGTTTTTCTGAAAGAATAATGATGTCATGAATAGGACACTGAGAGCCAGGCATTTATAAGCTACCTCTGTCTATAAGCTACATGGGTGCCAGGCCCGGTGTCAATTTTCTCTTCTCTAGCCAATGGTCTAGGTTGCACTTAAAATGGGTAATAGAAGAATTCAGCTTCCTATGGATGAGAAGCTTGTTTCTTAGGAGGCGCAGTCTCTGAGACACATATCTGTCTCTCCAGCATATTCCGTTCAAATCATGGACAGAATTTCAGTCCCTAGACCTTGCATTTTGGATACTCTTTGACTTATGAAACTGTAGGAGATTCGTAAGTGTGGGGTTTGTGAGTGCCTTGTAAGCCAGGCATAGATCACCCCTCCGCAATCTATAGGAGACTGAGCAGATGGAAAGGGCTTTAAGGCACTCTGCATAAGCCAGGTTTGTTATGCCTTGTATTTATTTTGTAAGGAACTTTTGTGGTTGCTCTAGTTGCTGCATATGCCTGGTCAGGTACAAACGAAAGGCAGCATTGTACTCTATGATTGGTGTGATAAGGGCAGTGTACAGTGAGATAATGGCCGTTTTTGATCTAGATGCCATGGCCATACTTATAAGTTGTACAACTTAAAAGGATTTCCTCACCACTATGACTACATGGTGGTCGAAGGTAAAGCTACTGTCAGCGTGTGTACCCAAATTCCTGACCACTAGGTCAATTCCTAGGGGCATATTAAAGGACAACAATGGGATTCTATTATTAAATGCTCAACTTCTCAGTCTTTTTCCCCCTATTTACTGTCCCTGCTATGAATAAACAATAATATAGCATTTAAAATATTTTAAATTGACTGTTTCTCTCCACTAGAACAGTACCTTACTGTACTGTGCTGGTTTCACTTTCAAAAATCTTTTGCCCCACCCAGGAAAAGTCACCAATTCACTAATGTCATCAAGACCACTGGATACAGGTAGCTTTTTGGCCATTTCCATCCCCAAACTGATATCACCACTAGTAATGTCTTTTGTTTTTTCCCGGTTAGGGGTCGCCACAGCAGAACTCTGGTCCACTCATGATTGGCAGTGGATTTTTATGGTGCCGAGTTGCCAGCTTGACGCCCAACCTTCAAGGAAAGCACACCCATTCACGCACGCACCTACCTGCATGTCTTTAAATGTCACTTGACCGTGGGGAGGACATGCAGACTCCACACAGAAGGAGCTCCAGCCGAGATTCAAATGGGAGAACCTCTTGCTGTGAGGCGACAATGCTAACTGCTGCACCACCGCAGCTCTAAAACTGATATCACCACTACTGTCCTAAAAACCCACCCATGCTGTGATGTCACAGTTCCATGGTCCTTCCCCTACTCATACAGAAATTTAAGGCTAGAACAAGGAAACAATACATGAATCAAGTATCCTGCTGTGAGCTGTCAATCACAGTAGGTAACACCTCAAATTAACCTTAACACTTTGACAGCTGGGGAAGTTAGGTGTGAAGGGGGATGGGAGATGAGTCAAAGTAGTACAAATTCAGGCTTCACAAAAGACTGCAGTTTAGCCATTCTAAAAAGAAGCAGCAGTAAAAAGCACTTTGAAAGTCTGTTCTGTGGCATTTGCACTGTTTGTGTTTTATGTAGTCATTGAACGGCATGAAATGTTACTTAAAACTAACTGACTGAAAGACAGCAGTGTGTGCATGTAAAATCAGTGAAGTGACAGGAGCTTTAGGAAGAAAGAGGCCTGCGTGATGTAATTTTTTACAGACAAGCACTGCATTATGAGATGCCTAGAGGCAGCCTAAACAATCAGAGATACTTCAAGATGCCAGACTCCATGTGGTCAGACTCAGAAACTATGTATAAAAATATTTAAAAACCTGAAAATAGTTCTAGAGTGGTGATAAAATGTGGGAAACACCAAACCACGATGAAATAAACATGTTTTTGAGTCTGTGGGTGTGGTTCTCCTTTAACAATATGATAATTAGCTGGGATGGTTGACTTCTCAAAGGGTACATTTACACATTTCTTAGCATTGAGATTAAGATCATGGCTTTGGCTTGATTTCCTAGCCAGAGATAGACCTTCTTGAAGAATGCTAGTGTCCACAGAGCAGTCAACAATAACCCCCAATCTGCAATCATCTGCAGACTTAATCATTCATAAATCTTCAGCATTTGCTTCCATTTCAGAGAAATAGATTGACAAAGGAAAAGGAGCAAACCTAGTATGGAGCCCTGGGGATTCCACTAGTCACTGGCCTCTTGGTGGAGATAGCCTCACCTATTTTGACCTCCTTGGTCCAATTAGAAGTTATATTATTGTACATATGTCAAAGATGTTAACATGTAATGGTTGGAGATATATGATATAGGAACAATGATAACGCCCATAAGTTTTATATATATATATATATATATATATATATATATATATATAGCTGACATTAAGGAAGCGGATGAAGAGGATGACGGATATAAGCAGAAATAATCAAGAAAACCATAAGTAGAAAAAGTTTTGATAGTGTAGCGGTTGAGATAACAGTAGACAGGTAAGATGATAAGGTGGGTGAGGAGGGGGTATTAGCAGCAGAGGACTGAGGATACAGGTTAGTTGGAAGAGCAGTAGTGGGGATGAAATAGAAGGGACAGGAATAAGAAAGATGAAAGTCAGGATCATTGATAGAGGTATTGGCAATGGAAGAGAAACAGAAAGAAAGTAGGGTTTACATACATACATAGAATTATTTCAAGCACGGGCATTAATGCCCATCTAGCCTGCCAATATAACAAAACACTTGTTCCCATAATAAGTATCCAGGCTGTTCTTAAAAATATCTAAACTAGTACTTGCTTTAATGTAATTTGTTAGTCTGTTCCATATATCAGCTGCTCTCTCAGAGAACCAATTAGTACCTTCTCATTCCTATAGAACCTTCTCCATAGGTTATCTGATGATTCTCTAGTACTTATTATTAATCCCAAACATTCCCAGAGGTAGTTGTCTCTAAATGCCCCTATATACCTGAATAAGATCTCCTCTTAAATATCTGTAAGAGACACTGTACAAGTTCAGATATTTTAGTCTTTCATGTTAATTTATATTTTCACATCCATGGATACCCTTGGTATATTTCCGTTGTACTCTTTCCAATTTACTCATGCTTGTTTTCTTATAGGGTTTCCATATTGTTATTCCATACTCAAGTTTGTCTCTAATGTAACTAACAAACAATGACTTCATTATTCTTTATTTCCTAGACTTTATAAATCTTTTTATACAACCTAGTTCTATAACTATCATTAACCAATTGGTTGATATGACTAGAAAAACTTATAGCTGAATCTACTCATATACCCGGGCCGTTAAATGAGTGTACAGTTTCAGTCACTGTGCACTGTATTAAATATTCACCTTTCAGTTTATGCCTACCAAATCTCATATGCTTATTGTTTGATGTATTTATCAGCATATTATTCTTCTGTACCCAAATGGTCAAATTACTCAAGTTATTTTGCAGACATGCCTTATCTTTAACACATGTAATCAGTTTACCCAATTTCAGGTCACCTGCATATAGACTGTAGAACACCTCAGATGAAACAGTAAGGTCTGAAAGATACAATCTAAACAAATAAGGGCCTAGGATAGAGCCCTGTGGGACACCCTGACTCTAACCATGCATTTTGCCTGTCCAGTTGCTGTATGATACGTGCCATGTCCTATTTGTAAACCATGCAGCTATCCATCTTAGCAAGAGTAAATCAATACCTAATTGTACTAATTTATTGATCAGTGTTATGTGTATGAATCTGTCAAATGCTGAAGTTAAATCTATCTAAATTACTTCACAACACAATTTTTCATTCATAGCTGTTATTATATTGTTATAGAACATCATGTTAAAGGTGGCAATAGATCTGTTTTCAGCATATGCATGCTGATATATGGTTTCAAGTCCCAACCTATCCGGTTCTGACACTAACTTATCCAATATTACCTTCTCCATTATTTTTCCACAACATGAAAGTAGACTTAAGGGTCTATATGGCTCTGGGTTTGTCCTACTCCCCTTTCCCTTAAAGACAGGTTTAATAAACGCATGTCTCCAATCTTGAGGAATCTCCCCATATTTATATGATCTAGTGAATAATAGATGCAATGGCAGTGTAAGTTCTTGCTTAAGTGTTCTCATATCATTGTTACTTATTCTGTCTCCTCTCTGCACTTTGTTTGGATCCAGTTTGCACAGTTCTTTTTCAATATAATCTAATTTGATTCCAGTATCTGGGGTTACCTAGATGCCACTAGGACAACTTACCACCCTTTTGTGAAGCCAAACTACTTTGCATAAGATTTTGTAAATATATCTATAATCTGTTGTATCTGAGAATACATTTTAGAATCTGCACACAGTTTATCAATCTGTGTGTCGTTACTCCTTCCACATCTTATGTATCTATGGAAAGGTTTCCTATTATGCTCAATACCTTTATATAAAATTTCTTCAATTTTTTCTTGATCATGTCTCACACTATGCTTAATCTGTTTGCCCAGCTTGTTTATTTCAGTTTTCAAAGTTGTAGTCCAATCTCTCTTCCATTTCTTATAGTTTTTGTCTCTCACCTTAATCAGATATCTTGTTCCTATGTAAACATATGCCCTGATGTTGTATGCCTAGATCCTGATGTTAAACATTTTTTTTTTTGCATGCAAACAATTTCTCTTCCAAAACTTTCCAAATTTCATCTGCAGTTTTTCCACTGAACACCTCACTCCAGTTAGTTTTACATAGTGACTGTTTTGCTTCCATATAATATGTAATTAACCTTATGTGCATTGGCTTAGATTTCAGTTTGGCAGAGTTATCTAGCAACAAATTAACCTTTATAACCCTATGATCACTGCACATCAATGGTGGTAAAACTGAAGTTACTGTAATTTCTTTGGGAACAAATGTCTAGTATATTCATGCCTTGGTAGTTTTTTTACAATCTAAAGCAATTGTTGTTTCTGAATATAAACTGTGAATAATTTCCTTACTAATGCTGTTGAATCAATATTATTCCAGTCTGTTTCTGGTAAATTTAACTCCACAGCTAATATTATTCTTCCCTCCTGTGTTTCATGCAAGAACTGTATGAATTCCTCTAGGTCATTATCACTTGACTTTGGTGGTCCATACCCTCCAACAATTGTTATATGTTCTAGGGTTGTCTTTATTGTCACAGTTACACAGTTTATAGTGTTATGTTATCAGTGAACATGTAACAATCACAGGTCTCATAACTATATTTAATCCCTATCATAACACCTCAACCTGAGTTTTTATTAGAATGTCTCTTACAGTAAAAACATTTATACCCTGACAGAACTGGTTTCCAGTCATTGTTCTTTAACCATGTTTCACAAACAGTAACAACATCAGTCTTGTGGGAACATAGAAAATGTTCCAATTAAAAAAAGCTTTATTATTAATGGTCCTAGTCAGGACGGGAGCATGAACATAGCCATGAGGAAGTTAGGTATTGTTTTAGGTTGTGCTTGAAAATGTGTGGTAATGTTATCTTGTTTTTGGCTGGGTGCAATGGAATGCCAGTGCTTAGCAACATAGGTTGAGTAAAGTGAGTTACCTGCACTGTTATGAGACTTGGTCCTGGTCAGGAGATACTTTTTCTGTAAGTGGAGATTCCTTGGACTGAAGTATTGTTTGAGGATATTTTGTTGTGATGGGCAGGTGTTGGGGTTCTGTATTATTTTATGGACACTAAGCAAGTTAGGGATATGTAAGGTAATTATGTAGTTCAAGCCAGTGTAGGTGCTTCGCTGCAAGGCAGTGATGTGAATGGTTTGGTAAGTTGGATGCAAACTTAACGATTTTATTGTAGCAAACCTCTAGTTTATTTTTAAGGTGGAGTGAAAGTTAGTCAGGATGGGTGCTGCAGGATGGTGTGAAGGGAGAAGATAAGATGTTGCTAAAGAATTCTTAGAGTAGTCAGTGATAAAGTACTTGTTACCCTAGAGAAAGACCAACTTTTGGTGAGCTTTTGTGGTGGCTTGAGTGATATGTTGATCAATTAAGAAACCAAGAAGCTTTGTGTTAGAAACTGCTTCAATTGAGGTATTATATGATGATGTGATGTTGAAGGATTGTGTCTGTGTTGACAAAGATTTGGGTAAAAACATCATCAATTTGTTTTTTAGCATTAAAAAGTAGATGGTAGTCATCTAGCCAGGCTTCAAGTGAAGGCAGTCCTGGGTCACCCTGTGGAGTAGCGGTAGACTTGGTACAGAGCATATGAGCATGGCATTGCCAGCGTATTGTACTCTGGAGGCTTCTTTTGTATCTTTGTGAAGATTATTAGTGAACATGTTGAATAGTAAGGGGCATAGAATAGATCCCTGAGGTATGCCAACAGAGACAAACAGAATGGTGGAGAGTTCTCATTTCCATTTTACAGCCTAAAGTCTGTTGCATGAGATAGCAGTGGAACTAGCTAAGGCATGAATGCAAGAGTCCTAAGAAGAATAGTTCATGGAGCAGACATCATTGTGAAATTGTGTCAAATGCTTTTGACATGTTTAGGAAGAGGGAGGATGCTAGGTTGATGTTAATTCTATTGGAGTTAATGATTTTGTAAAACTAAGCAGAACAGTAGTAGTGTTGCGGTGTGGTCGGAAACTATGTTGAGTCTTGGAGAGGAGGTTATTATTGTGAAGATGGGAAAGGAGCTGGGAATAAATGCATTTTTTTAATATTTTGGAGATAGGAGGTAGAATTGCTAGTGGTCAGCAATTGGAGAGTTCAGTGGATGTTCCCCATTTATGCAGTGGTATGGTGTGGGATATTTTTGTCCAGATGGCAGGGACATAGATTTGTGTAACTGATTGATTTATGATTATAGATATAGGGTATGCTATAGCATCTGCAGAGATTCTGCGATATTCTGGTGGCAGGTTGTCAGCAGGTGGTATGGAATTCTTTTTAGTTTTAAGAGGTGTGTTTTGATAGAAGAGGTAGATACTAGTTGGAGGGAGAAAAGATATTGGGGGTGATTAGTACTGTTTGGAATAGTTAGGCTGGTGGGTAGTTTGTTGTTAAGAATTGAGAAGACAGAGTATATAAAATGTGTATTGAATTTGGTAGCTATAGGAACTGTGTTGTTGGTGGTAGTTGGTGAAAGAGTTTTAGTTTGGCCTGGATGTACTAGTCTTTGGACTGCATTCCCGACAAGCTTACGGTTTCGTTGGTGGTTGTCTTGGAGCTTGGAAAAGCACTTACTTTCTTGGATCTGATTTTCTGTTTTGAAAGTTTTCTAAGCTGTCTAAAATATTATCATTTTTGTGTTTCTTTGTTGGCAGACCTTGCTTTCCAAGCTTTATCTCTGTTTAGCATGAGTTGCCTGGTTTCTCTTCTGACCCATGGGGTGGGACTGGATTTGATTAATTTTGATCTGATGGGAGCTGTTCATTTAGTATGCTAAAGAATGTGTTACTAAAGTGAGTTACAACATCATCTAGGGGTAAACATTTTAAAATACCACAGATATATTTGGTGAGGTAGCTAATAAAGGTGTCGTTATTGAAGGAGGAGAGTGTACACACATTATTATAGTTTATCTGTTCATGTGCATGATTAGATTGTCTCACGGCAAAGGTTAGTAGATGGTCACTAACAGTGCTGGTAGACAGCCAGCAGTGTTAATTTTGTTAGGGGTGGTGGTGAGGATACAGGCTAATATAGACTTCATATTACAGCATTTGACTGTTCGAGTAGAGTACTGATAATTTGGGTAAATCCAAAGGGACTGATGGAGAGTGTGGTCGAGTCAGAGTTTATAAGTAGGTAGTCTATATTAACGTCACGAAACTGAAGAAATGCTTGAAACCACCACGAAGTAAAAATAAAAATATTTATTGTTGAACAAAAACAGAAACGAGCGCTTTCACGCAATGTAGATTGCGCTTCATCAGGTTACAAATTAAGAAAGAATATAGCCTTCTTATATAGTAAAACATTAATTTCCAATTATGCAATTAAGTCAAGCATAAATTAATACTTAATTAGTAAAAATTCTACAATAATATAACAACAATCAGACTAGATCTCAGCCAGAAGCCTGGAATTCACTTAGAAAAACAGTTAACATTTCTAAAATTTCTAAAATTTAGTAACGCTTATATAAATTCATAGCTTTTCATTGAATAAAACTTCATAGACAAATTGTCAGCAGGTATTTAGCAAAGTACCATAATAATGTCGAGATGTGTCATTAATCATCTTAAAGGAAGCCGTGCCCATATTTAGAAACTCATACTGAGCGTGACATCATTAATTGGATTGCATTAATAAGTCAACTAAACTAAATAAACCAAGTAACCAGCTAAGATAGATATTTCTTAGTGTTTATACTTAATAAATATAGAAATAGTGTGTCATATTTTAATGTGCCATTATTATGCAGAATGTGATAAAATAATCGTAATCAAGATGGTATAAAGAGGAAGATATACTTCATTAATTTATAATTGATGTAAATATAGTCCGTCATGGTTCTTAAGGAAATGTTGCCCATATATGGCTAAGAGACAGTCCAAGGGATTGCTTATATAAGGCATACTCTCATATAAGCGCATCAAAATGGAGCAATATTACATAGATAATTTCCCCCTTTCTATATACTGGCAAACGCTCGACAGCAACATATATACGGCACAACACATCGTTGTCTGGGACACAAAACATCGACTCTAACCATGCAAAAAACTTTTAAAAAATCTTAAAGATCAATCTCCTAGAATAAAACGATCACAGCCAAGACAAAGCCAACCATATCAACACTAAACCGCAACCAAAATAAAGTGTATACAAAGCCTGTCAATACCGTCTCATTTCCTATGCGCATAGTCATTATTGGAACATCCATAATGACATAATAACAAAATAAATATAAACTTCATATTACAGCATTTGTCTGTTCGAGTAGAGTACTGATAATTTGGGTAAATCCAAAGGGACTGATGGAGAGTGTGGTCGAGTCAGAGTTTATAAGTAGGTAGTCTATATTAACGTCACCTATAATGATGGTTTCCTTCTTGAAATTACTTGAGATCCAATAAAGGATTTGCTCTAGTAATGGGATATTGTTTCCAGAAAGGATATAAATGGCAGTGATGTGTCTGCTGATATGTTTGTTGATTTGCAGAAAAGCGATACTTATTTCAGCACTGGAAAAGTTGTGGTGGGTGAGGGGGTGGGAGGTGATTCCAAGGTGGGGTTTTTTTTTGTATATCATAGCCACACCACCAGCTTTCTTATGCTGTCTGTAAAATTTATAATGACACTGTAGCTTGGAGGAAGAATGCCCTGGTCTTTAGTACCTGATTTTAGCCAGGTATCTGTGGTTATTAGTATGTCAGGGGTGTATGAGGCTATCTAGGCATGTAACTGTGGTAGTTTATTGTAGATGCTCCTAAGATTTAAGTTCATCAAAAGTAGATAATTGCCTTGGTTGAGTGGAAGGGGACTACCAGGGGTAGCTGATGAGGGAGAGTTGCAAGTGTGTAGAGAGGGGCAGGATTAGGATGTACATCACCATCAAGAGAAAGTTTTGATGAGAGTTGTGTGTAGTGAAATAATTTTTTATATTTAGTTTTCACCTTTAAATTTTCTCTGTGCATTGTGGGCTCTTTTTTGGTGTATTTCTAATTTAAGTATGGGATGTGATAGAGTATAGGCTGGGGTAGTGAGATTAATCAAATATTAGTGTAAATTGAGTTATTGTCACTTAAGAGAGGCAAAATGCATGGGTCAGATGGAAATTCCTCTGGTTCCATGGAAAATTTATCTGTTTTCTGATGACCAGCATGATTGTGTTTTGTGTCTCTAACTTATAAATCTATGAGCAATCAGAAGGAATCACAGGGATTTTGGCATTTTTGCCCCATATAATACATATTAACTATAAAAGTCAATGGCTAGATTATTGTGCTTACTATTACAAATTTCACAAAACACTTGAGTTATAGAAGTTCAGCTGTAACCGAATAGAATATGGTATATTTACTTTTGTACTTTCAGGATCAAAAATATAGAATAATATAGTATGCTAAATTATGCTGTAAAGTAACATGATATAATAGTAATAATATAATATAATATAAAGAGTTATCAAATGTTACAGCTATATCCCTTATGATACTTATTGCAACTGTACTTGACAGATGTTTTCACAAGCTGTATTTAACTTAACACCTAACAGTCATCTAGCTGCCTCCCAACATAGTTTACAATCGGACTGACTAGTTTGCTCTTCTAAATTGTAATAAATATGCATACGAAAAATCAAATAACAGAACACCGATATCTCTATATCTTTGATCTTTCCATGGTCTCTGACAAGACTTCTTATCTTGCTTTACTATCTCACCATATTAAACATTTGAATTCGATTCGCTCAGCTTGCTTGCCCCTTATCTCTCATTTAACTGCAGACCATCTTCTGAAATTGAGCATTATCATTTTTCGAACGTGTTTGAGAGGACTGAATCTGAAGCTGAGTATCAAACCTTGTTCTTTCTGATACCTATTTACCAGTAGGTTTGTCCTATATAATAAGGAGATGTAATGAAGACAGCATTGGTCATCATAAAGCACTCTTGCTATCTTCCTAACAGAAAGCTAAGTAATGTTTCAGAGGGATTAACAAGGTTAGCTGTACCTGCAGAATGGCGTATAGGGACTATGTGCCATCTCAAGATGATATAGATATATAGATATTTGATTACAAAAATGGCTTTACATTGGACAACTTCTCAGGGAGTAGAGTCACTGTAAAACCAACTTTTACTCTCTTTACTCTGATTCATCTGACTTGAAAGAGCATTGGGAGTAAGTGGTTTTCATCTGTTCATTAGATTATAAATATCAAAGTAACCTAACTCTTATAAAGGCTGGTGAACAGTGGGTTGATTTTTCTGCTTAATGTGTCTCCAATTCTAAGTTTGGTAATGGAGTTGCCAGGGTACTCGGTATGTCTTTTAGGCCTGTATACATTGAAAGTGCAGCTTGTTTGTGGTCTCCTCAAGATATTTTAAGTGCATATGTGTGTCTGTGTGTGTGTGTGTGTGTGTGTGTGTGTGTGTGTGTGTGTGTGTGTGTGTGTGTGTGTGTGTGTGTGTGTGTTGTTTACTTGGATAGAAGAAGTACTGGTAGTTGTCTTATGAGTGACTATACATGGTATGCTACATAACTGCTAGGAAACATGTGACTGTACATTACACATTATGCCCAAGAGCACTGTCCCAGTAATTCCAGAACCAGGGATCTGAATCTTCACTAACAGATAAATAGAAAATGATGGACAGATGGGCTCATCATGCAGTGCATTCATCACCTATGGAATAGACTCCTTCTTGAAAAAGTAAGTGGTGTGATACACTAAAGTCCTTCAAATAGGACTGGAATGATTGAATGGGTATTCACAGATTCACCCCAAGCTTGAGTGGCCTAGCTCTCCTCACGGGAGGAAGGTACAATTTAAGGGTTGGTACTGACAAAGTATAACAGGCCCAAAGATTTAGTTGCCTTGAATTTCCTATGACTCCTATAGACTTGACAAAGTATAACAGGCCAGAAGATTTAGTTGCCTTGAATTTCCTATGACTACTATAGAAATTATATATTTTTAAGTATTATCAAGCAATAACACTTTTGCAGCTACAATTCTATTCTTGAAAATGCTTAAGTAGTTGGAAACCTCCACACTTTTTCATTGATACATCTAATTTTATTATTTATTTAACATTTGTTGACCAGGAAACTCTGACTAGGACAAAGCCTATTTTCAATGTTTGAAATGTTAATATTTGTGATATTCTTACAAGACAGACTTATTACCTAGGGATTTCTTAAAATCCCATAGCCATCTGAATTACTATTAGTTGAATGACATTATATTTGCCAGGGTACATGTTAATGGTCAAATATTTTGTTCTTAGTCAGTGTCTAGATCCTTCCACATATCATGAAAATTACATTTCAATGGACTGCTACTACTGAAAAAATATTTGGTTATCTTTGATAGCAAAAATTGGACAAGCCTATTTACAATGAGGCCTTAAAGAGAAAAATTCCAATAAGGGTAACTTATCTGCATGTTTAATAGTGCAAAATAATTTGTCTCATTTAGATATGTGACCAGATAACTAGATAAAAGTAATGACGTGCATTACCATATAAGTCATTCGAAATAAGACCATCTTGTTTACCTATAATCTTAACAAGGATAAACAATGTATTTATGCCTTGACTCTCATTTAAATATTTAACTTGCTTTAATATCATCATAGACTTGCTATATATATAATGTGACTACAAGGAGATAGCACACATCTTTAAGAAATTATCTTTTCACGTATTATTCATATAAATAAAACTCATGGCACTCTAGACTGTAAGCTGACATAAAACTCATGGTAGTTGTATTATACAGAGTACAGCTGCTCTGAGCTTGGGTACCTTAATGAAGATAAGTATTGGCACAGTGGTGCAGAAGTAAAGTTGTCACCTCACAGCAAGAGGTTCTCTGGTTTGATTCTGGCTGGAATGCTTCTGTGTGGAGTCTGCATGTCCTCCCTGCATTTGTGTGGGTTTCCCCCGGGTGCTCCGGTTTCCTCCCACATTACAAAGACATGCATCTAGAGAGTTTCTTCCTGGGCTGCTGCTGAAAATTGGCATTGTTCCAAGTCAAACTTTCCCTGTTAACAAATGTTACATAAAAGTATCTTGCTGCTTACCTGCAGACAGAATCTGAGCTTTGCTTGTTGTTTGAAGTAAAATCTGTTTAATGGCTGCAGGCCTCTTGTCAATTGCTACAGCTCCTCATAGTCCTGAGTAGTTAGGTTGGACATTTTATGGCACAGTACTTAAGAACACTGCTGTACAGGGTAAGACT
>NC_056749.1:850528343-850538343 GCF_019279795.1 Protopterus annectens
AGTAATGTTTCTGCCTTTAGTTGGTGAAGTTCAGTTTCCCTATATATCACTGTCTTTTCCTTAGTATAATGAGTCCCTCTGCAACCAACAGGGCTTATATATCTCTGATTCAGTCCACTGAGCTTGATGATTATACATATGAGGGGTCAACTCATGAATGCCCCTGATGATTCCTTCTACGCATTACATCTATAGGCAGAGTTTCATGGACATTCTACATAGCATCAGCACCAGCACATGCCTGAGCACATTCAAAGGCAGCTCACATATGGGTGTGCTAATGAGCACTCTGTTTGTAATAAGAGAAGTTCATGCTGTAAAGATGAAATGTACCCATAATATCTTGCGCCCTACATCATCCTTTTGTACAAGTTCAGAATGGCATTGTAAACCAGTACCACTGGCTGCACAACTGAATTGCCCTTCATTGTGTGAAAGTTCTTGCAACAGGAAATAGACATGACAACAAGATGCCAGTCATTATTCTCTTGTAGGAGACCTAGTAAAAGACCATCTTTAAATGGCACTGGTGCATGCAGGGTCACCAGGGTGCTGCTTGTAGGGTGTCAAAATCTTTCTCCATTTGCTGCATTGAGACCACCTGGTTTGTTTGCTGGGAGACTCCTATGAGGCTCAACAGTATAAGGTGGATACCTTGCACTGTCTTGCCAGACCTGGTACTGATGTCATTGGCATTTCCCATTCTGGGAAGCAGTGCCGGCACTGTTACAGTGAACTGAAGAGGTGCCAGTCAGACCTTCTTTGTCAGTAGGAAGACATCAAAGTGAAAGGTCCTGAGATGTACTGATGTATTGTGTTTCTTTCTCTCTTTCTCTCTCTCTTGCTCTCTCTCTTTCTCTCTCTCCATATATATATATATATATATATATATATATATATATATATATATATATATGTATATGTATATTTCATCCTGCCAGTTGGGACTGTTCTGTACTTATATGCCTCTGATTTTGCTCCACAGCCCAGAAGGCCAGCTTGAAGAATAACCAGCATCATTGGAAGTGACTGGACTACCTTTCAATGTGCAAGGGAGATACACCTGTTTTATATTGTACTGTTAGTAGTTTTTAGATCTCAGTATAATTATTGGAAACACACACATAATGCATTTAAACATCTTGAGCAGCTTATGCTATCATCTTTTGGCTAGTAGGTATATCCTACCAACTGATTAAGTCAGTTAAGCCATTGCAGTACTTTGCTAGTATATGTCCTTGTTAGTTACTTAGTTTTGGGTTATAGTGGTGATGCAAGGGTGGCTGCCCACGTAACACATTTGCCTTTCATGGAACATGATGAGAAAGATATTCCCTGTAGGCGGAAGAGTTTTATAGACCAACCACTTTTGGGCATCTACAATGGTGCACAGTATCCTCAAGACAGAAAGAACAAAGATCAAAGACTGTGTGGCGTAGCAGGGCTAGCCACTCAACAGTGTAGAAATATGGTTCTAGGTGATCCAGTTGTGTTGATTAATGTACCAAATGGCATGGGTATTTGCAGGTGATAAGTGGATTGAGGACCTGGCCTACTCTGTCCTACACCAGGAACCCATGCTAATGTTGAGAGGTGTGTATGTGCCCCTTTTGGCCAGTGTATGTGTCCACCATAAAGCCTAGCAGCCCTGGGTCAATAAGCTACTAGCCGAATGGTGTCCAGTTGCCTAGCTTGGGTTACTTTGGATAGCTCTGTTGAGCAAGAGCTGGACATAAAACCTATCAAATTGCCAAACATGAACTAGGAATAGTTACACTCCGTGTAGGTTCAATGATAGGATGCAGCTTGGCAGTGGATGATATGAGAGTGAGGAGGTGGCTGGATAGTGTATGTATTCAGGATACAAGTTAGAAGGGCAGTGCAGCAAAGCCACTTGGACAGGCTAGAAATGGTGTGTGAATTGTGGTGAGGGAGAGGCTTCAAAAGGCAGTGAGGGATATCATCTGAATTAATGAGAAACCTATGGCTATCAGACTCCAGTGTAACTATAGGGCAGTATTCATAATCTCAGCCTCTGCCCCACAGCAGGGTTGGGATAGTGATTAAAAGAGTGCACTCAGACAGCAGATGTAGGACCTGCTAGATAAAGCAGGACATATGGACTGGAGCTAATCATGGGTAACCAAAATGGACATATCAGGATAGACAGAACAGAATATGAGGAATACCTGTGTCCACATGGGTAGGACAACAGGAATAAAGAAGGAGAGGCCGTACTAGACTTCCATTTGGCAAATGGCTTGATAGTAGCCAAGACATGGTTCATCAAGACAGACAGTCATAAGATGACTTGCAAGAAGTGTAGCCACTGTGCAACTCAGGTAGATTTCCTCCTAGTAAGGAAAGGGCAATGGGGTAGAATCAATGATAGCAAAGTCATCCCAGTGAAACAGTTAACACACATCATACACCACTGATTGCCACAACCAGCTCCAAACAGAGGTCAGATAATGTTCTTAGGTTAACAGAGACCAGGCTGAAGACATAAGATAGAAAGCACAATGGCTAAAGGAATTATTCAGGGTACTAGCTCCTCAAGAAAACGAGGAAATAAGTGGAGCTGAAGAAGAATGGCAGCACCTCAGTACAGCATGTCTGAGGACTGTACAACAGATATGTCATCGAGCCAGGTACAGAAATGAGGTGCATAAGGGAAGCTGGTGGTGGAATGTACGAGTCCAGAAATTCATCAAAAGAAAGAAGCAGTGCAAGAAAAAGTGGGAGACAGAAAAGACAGACCATGCTAGGAAGGATACTAAGAGAGGAAATGCAATAGCAATGAACAGGACATTAGCGGCACTCTATCAGCTTCTGGGAAGTGATTCAGTAGGTGGCACAAAGAAACTATATCAGGTTGCAAGGGAAAGAAAGAAAGATAAAGAAGATAGTCAGACACCCTTCATAAGTGATGTCAGCAATGACCTCGTCATCAGTCCACAGGACATCAAAGGCAGATGCAACATCTGAATGAAGAAAACTCCACAGACGCAGTACTACCCCAGGTACAGCTTACAATGAGAGGACAGACGGAGCCTGACATAGAAGAAGTATGAACATCACTAAGGAAAATGAAGTCAGGGAATGTGGCAGGCTCAAATGAGATCACAGCAGATATAATAATGATGTTGGGTGTCATTGTGAGAAGTGGCTTATGAGGGTACTCATAGCATTTGGAGAGAAAGGTGTACCTGAGATGACTGGAGTAATAAGTATATTAGTGCCAGTCTTCAAGAACAAAGGGGACATTCACAACTATGGGTAGCACAGAGGTATCAAATTCCTTTCACATTAAATGTACATTCTGGAGAGGTTGACTGATAAATGAATATGCAGTTAAATGTACATTCTGGAGAGGTTGACTGATAAATGAATATGCAGAGTAGCAGAAAGTAAGTTGGAAGATGAGCAGTTTAGATTCAGATCAGGATGCAGCACAATCGACAGACAGATAATTGAAAAGAAGCTAGAAATAAGGAAAGAGTCCAACTGAGCATTCATAGACTTGGAGAAAGCATATGGCAAGATCCCAAGGAGGTTGATTTGGACAGTCCTGCAGTGGTTTGAAGTCCCAGAAACATTGGTGGAATTAGTTCAAGATATGTGCAAGGACCCAATGACCCAAGTATGAACAGTGTTCAGTTGCACAGAGGGGTTCCCAGTGGAAGTGGGTGTGCAACAGGGTTCAGCTCTGAGCCCACTGACGTTCATACTGTTGATGGACTACATTAGCAAACAGGTCAGAGTGGACAGATTAACAAAGTTGTTGAATGCAGATAATGCAACATTACAGGCAGACTCTGAGCAAGAACTTCAGCAAAGGATAGAGGAATGAAGTGCAAAACTGAAGGGACATGGGATGAAACTGAGTACAGATGAGACAGCTGTAATGGCAGCAAATGGGGGGAATCAAAAGAAGCTGAATGACATAGAAGGGAAAATAGTGGAACAGGTTAACAGCTTTAAGTATCTGGGAGGGGTGTTTGAGTAGTCTGAATGATGTGGTCAAAGTTAGAATCAGAGGGGCTGCAGTCAACTGGCACTGAACGTCAGGTGTAGTGTATGTCAGAAGGATGGCAAAGAAGCTGAAAAGTAATGTGGTGTGACCAGTACTACAGTATGGTACAGAAACCTGGCAGTGAAGTCAGAGCAACTGAGAAAATTAGGGGTCTATAGTACGTGATCAAAGACACTTTTCTTTGAACACGTAATATTCGAACCAAAAACATTGAAAACACTAAACCACGAATGGCTACGTCCGTGAATTTTTTCCTAGGGAAAAAATTCACAAGGCTGCAACCAAACAACACAAACTTCACAATCCTAATCAAGTGGGGGGCTTTGCCCCCCACACCCCCCCTAACTAAATATACCAACTCCGAGATTGCTCAACGTTGGGGAAAAGGGCAAACAGCGAGAATGGCCAACTGAATTTTTTTCCCTAGGAAAAAATTTGCGGATGTGGCCAGTCACAGTTTAATGTTCTTGATGTTCTCAGTTCAAATATTATTCCTTCGAAGAAAAGTGTCTTTGATCGCGTAATAGGGAACCAAAAATTAGAGGTGATGGAGATGAAGGGACTGAGATGGGTGGTACAATGCACACTGTGAGACAGGCAGAGACATGAGGGCATAAGAGCAGAAGATAAACTCGCTTCATTTGCAGAAAAGGTTAAAGGGAACAGTTTAAGGTGGTTTGGGCACATGTGCAGAAAAGCAAAAGACAATCTGGTTAAAAAGTATGCTAGAGACAGGAAGAAGGCAAGAGGAAACGAGGGTATCCAGCAAAGAGATGAATGAATTGTGTAGGAAAAGACCTGTGAGAGTCTGGCATGGTTATCAAATAAGGTAGGAGAGTGACATTGAATAGAGAGAGATGGTAACAGTTGACATGATCTCTTGACCCCATATACAAAATGGGAAAAAGGATGGTTGATGATTATGATGATGAGAAGGATATGAGTTTTGTTCCCACCTCATCTGCTTTTATTTAATTTATATTATACACTAAAATTCAGCATAGGAGTGAGGGATTCCAAGCATGCCACCCTTTGCATGGGACTTCTTCAATGGAGCTCATTATGTGTTTGCTGCAAAGGACAGATGGATAACTTCTATAGTGCACAAGAGAATTCATGCTTAAATCTTCCCTTGCAGAGACATTACTAAATTAATCTTAGTTGCAGCATATGACTTTAATGGGCAGTCACATGATGTCACTATACAGTTGCAGACACAACTGATTCAATTTATAGAGGTTACACATATTAGGTTACATATGTATGTGTTTGTTGTAGTAGATCCCTGTTCTTGTCATTGATGTTTCATCATGAAACTAATGCACTTGTAGTTGTCCTAACATGCTATGCTTAGTATGCAGTACAATATTTCATAGTATATTTGAATTTATCTCCCCTGCCATCTTTGTCACTATCTTTTCTATTGAATTGATTTGTTTTCTTTACCTTGTGTTCTACTTGTATTCTGCTTTTAGCTGCATATTAAAACTTCAAAAGAGACCACAGCTCTGTCTCTTGTGAGTCAGGCAGAAATTAGAACTGATCAATTAAGGACTCATGCATAAGATAGAAGAGGTCACTTAAGGTTAATCATTTGTAAACTGAGGGGGTGGAGCTAGGAACTAAACCTTCTATTTAAGGGGTAAAATAAAACATTTCAGAGCTTTATTAGAAAGGCTCACCCATACTCTGCTACTCTTTGCTGTGAAGGAAAGGTTAGTTTGCTTTTTATTTGTTGTATTTTGTATTAGTTTATTGTCTTTTTATATTTTGAATACAGTGATTTGTTTTCTTTACTTTGTGTTTCACTTGTATTCTGCTTTTAACTGCATATTAAAACTTCAAAAGAGACCACAGCTCTGTCTCTTGTGAGTCAGGCAGAAATGTTTTTCCACCCGCCCACCCTGTTACTATTCTGTTCTTAAATACCACTGTATTTCTACTTGCCTGCCTCTTATGTTAATTTGACCATATATCTCATTTCCTCTCTGCTTTCACTGGCTTGTGTAAGTAAGCAGAAAATAATCATTTTGTGAAATCACTCCCCTTCAACTATTTAAATTTATTGGCCGTCCTACAGTTTTCCATAGTACCAGAATACAAAAGTGATCACCCCCTTTCAATCTAGCTTGCTGTTTTAAAAATACTGACTCTCCACTAAAACTTAACTTTTTAGACAGGTAAAACTTAAGTTACCTACTTTCACATCTAACTTCTTTGGTGCACACTGCAGTGTTTAGGATAAACCATTTTTTTCATCTTACCTTTAAGCATCCCTGTGACTAGCACTTGCTCTAATACCTGCTGGAAAGCACTAGGAAGCCTTAAACTGATACAAGCACTCAACTCTTCTTATTAATAAGGAGAAATTATTTATAATTAATAAAGGAGAAATTAATCATAGGCACTAAACAGCCTATAATTACAAAGTACCTTGCTAAGGGAAGGGAAAACAGCTTCTGTACTTTTCAAAAAAAAGCACCAAACCAGGCATGTCCAAGGGTCAGCTTCCGGTGATTTCTCCTGTCCACCTAGTGAACCTGGGCATACTGGGGCAATGCAGCAATTGCCTCGTGTACACAGACAACCCTCTCCTCCTACCACCCAACACTACAACCTGTGAGAGATGCACTTACATAGCCAAACTGGAAGCAAAGCTCTCTCCACCCAAGATTGTGCTAGACAGTCAAGAGGAGAAGGTTAACACCCGCACTACACCTCAAGCAACACATAGCCCTTCTAAACTCACACCACCAACACCCACTGATAGCAACACTAAATCCACATATGCAGAGGCCCTTAACTGTAACCTGCCCAAGCAACAAGGACCTCCGAAGCTGAAAAGCAAACAAACACCGATCACAACCAAAGTGTCACATAGCTAACAACACCAGTGTGCCACCCAGCAACAGCCCCTAAGGCAAGACAATGTACCTAACACTTTAGTCATAGGTGACTCTATAGTCAGGCACACTGATGTCCCACTCACCAGGCTGAACAAGGAGAAAATTACAGTCACTTGCCTGTCGGGTGCCAGGATCCGCCACATAACACATGCACTCAAGTCACTCCACAACAAGTACAAATATGACTCTGTCATTGTCCATGTTGGAGTGAATGACTTGAGATGTACATCCCTGGACTACATGAAAAAAGACATGGAAGACCTCTTGGATCATGTGACCCAGGCAGGTATGACCCTAGCCCTGAGTAGCATGCTGTCTTCGCCCAGAATGATACCACAATATAAGGACAAAATGCTTGACTTCAACAATTGGCTAAGCTTCTGGTGTCATTCAAAGGGGATCCAGTATCTGTCTACCTGGGACGACATGATCAACAGACCATAATGTTTTGCCAGAGATGGTCTGCACCTGTGGCCCTTGGGATTCAGGTTACTGGCTAAGGCTCTTGCCACCCCATATAGTGCCTTTTTTAGGCAAAGTTCAAAGGACAAAACCACCACCGTAACAGGTACAAAGCATGCAAAATCTGAAGGTAATGCTACTCAATGCTAGAAGTCCAAACTTCAAAAAGCACACTCTCAAGGCACTCCTAAAAATGGATAACATTGATATCTGTGCAGTAACTGAGACCTGGTTCAAGGATCCAGAGAGCACCACTGCAATACCAGGCTACAACTCTTGCCACACTTTTCGGCCACCAAACCAGGAGCGAAACACTAAAGGTGGAGGAGTGTCTATATTCACCAAGGATATTCACACCACCAGGCTAGTTGCCCAACACAATGCATCTGAAATTCTCCAGGTGTAACTAACACTAGGTAAGACTGCAATCCAAATTGTAGCTTGCTACAGATCCCCCACCATGCCCCAAGATTCTCACTACAGCTTTCTAAACATACTGGAAAATATTAAGATCCAACCAAACACCCTAATACTGGGTGATTTCAACTACCCTGCCATTAACTGGAAAGACTACTCATGTACCAACACCTTTGCCTAATGGTTCTGGGAATTCATAAATTCCAACGCCCTGGATCAACTAATCCATAGTCCCACCAGGGGCTCCAATATCCTAGACCTGGTAATTACCAACATGGGAAATTGATACTCCACACCTATGGTCACCCCCTCGTTGGTCAGGTCAGACCATAAGCTAATCACCCTAAACATCCACATCCCACCCCCACTCCCCAGTAAGGAAACCTCCATAAAAAAACGTTGCCAAAGTCAACTTCATTCTACTCAAGTCAGAAGTGACAAACTTCATGACACCCATGCAAATGGGAATTGAAAGTTCGACTGCTGAGTCCTACACTAAGGCACTGTACGAGCACATCCACTCGTGCATGAATCGTGCCATCCCAAATAGAACCAAGATGCTCTCCTCCAAAAAAAGGCAGCCAATCTGGTGGTCCCCTGCCATAAACAAACTTTACAACAAAAGGAAGAAACTGTTACAGAAAAGAGGAAAATGCCATGATGCAAAAAATTCCCTTACCAGCCTCAGTAAGAAACTGGGATCCCTCATAAAATCTTCCAAAGCTAGTTACAAAAATAAAATTGCCAAAGATTCCAAAGACAATTGCAAGGCATTTTATAACTATGTCAAGAATCTAAATGGCAATGCTCAGATCTGCTCTGAGCTACAACAGAATGGCATTCTGGTGTAATTCAAAGGGGATCCAGTATCTGTCTACCTGGGACGACATGATCAACAGACCATGATGCTTAAATATACTGACCCCAAGGATATTGCCAATATCCTGGCAGATCGATTCAGTGCCAACTTCACCCCCTCTCACCCCCTAAATGGCCCATCTCAATACTGGAAGATTGCCAAATTCAGGTAATAATGGGCACACAGGTAAAAAACACACTCTCCAAAGGGAAGAATACAGCATCCATGGGAACAGATGACATCCCGGGCTGTGTACTACATGAAGTACAAAATAAACTGACACTTCACCTAAGTGTCATGTTTAATCATACCCTCATTTCAGTCTTCATGCCCACTGAGTGGTGCACAGCTACAGCTATCCCACTCCACAAGGGGGGATCCACCTTGGATCCCGGGAACTACCGCCCCATCAGTCTGATGAGCCTGATCTGCAAAGCCATGGAACGTATTATCATGGAACTTATAAACAAAGATAGTCTCAACCTTCAAACACTGGACCCCACCCAGTTTGGGTTCGTGAAGAGCCGATCTTGTCTCCTGAACCTGATTGCCTTCTTTGAATCAGTCTCCAGAGCCGTGGATGGGGGTAAAGCACTCCACACAGCCTATCTGGACCTTGCCAAGACCTTTGGCACCATTCCCCACTCTGGAATCATAGATAAACTTACTAAGCTGGGCATTAATCCCTACATCACTCGATCGGTTGCCAACTGGCATACTGACACAACCCACACTGTAACAGTAGCTGACTCCAAATCCAGCTCCAGACAAGTGACAAGTGGAGTACCCCAGGATTCAGTCCTGAGACCTCTCTTGTTTGGCATCTACTTCTTTGAAGTACAGGCCAACATTAAGGGACTCTGGCTAACAAAGTTCATAGATGACTGCAAACCGGGAGTCATTATTGAATCCCCAAATGATGTTGATACTCTACAAAAGGGCCTAACAGAAATAGATGCTTGGTGCCAGAGCCATGGGCTCAAGCTCAATGCCAAGAAATGTATAGTTATCCCCTTTGGGAAAAAAACATGCACCCGTGAATTACCACATAAGTGGCAGTACACTAAACACTGAAAGTGTGATGTGACTTAGGGACACAGGTGGACAGTGGTCTCACCTTCAATAACCACATCGCCACAACAGTCAGGAAATCCTTCTATGTGGCACACCTCATCACTAAGGGCTTTTCATCCAGAAAAAAGGAAGTCATTGTCCCACTGTACTCATCCTTCATTAGACCCATTATAGAATACAATGCCCCATTTGGTATGTACCTCTTAAGACATCTACAACAACTGGAAAGGCCATAGAAATACCTCA